>NC_088424.1:31348718-31489750 GCF_034236695.1 Oncorhynchus nerka | reverse complement strand
CGTTCAGTTACGTATTGCTCATCCCTGAGGCATTTCTCTCTCTCTTCCCTCAAGAGAGAGAAAGAAAAGAGAAATCCCTCTCTCTTTTCTCCTCTCAGGACACCGGATCCCTCTCTTACAAACTAACCTCTTTTCTCCCTCTCATCTTCCTCCCTAATAATGGAGGCTGAGATCAGGAGGTCTCTCTTTTCTCCTCTCTCTTCCCCTCTCTCTCTTACATCCTCTCTCTTTACTCCCCTCTCTTCCCTCCTCTCTCTTACATCTCTCTCTTTTCTCCCTCTCTTCCCTCTTCCCTCTCTCTTACATCCCTCTCTCTTTTCTCCCTCTCTCTTCCCTCCCTCTCTCTTACATCCCTCTCTCTTTTCTCCCTCTCTCTTCCCTCCTCTCTTACACCCTCCTCTCTTTCTCCCTCTCTCTTCCCCCTCCCTCTCTCCCATCCTCTCTTTTTCCCTCTCTTCCCTCCCTCTCACTCTGGGAGAGGGACCACACACACCTGTCACTGATTGGTGTCCCCTGACGGTATTTAGAGAGGGGAGGGAAAAGAACGTAACGCTACCAGGGTTAGATGCGACTGCTCCATCAGTATTCAATTCACCACACACACAGACATGCACAAAATGCTCAAACACACACACACACACACACACACACACACACACACACACACACACACACACACACACACACACACACACACACACACACACACACACACACACACACACACACACACACACACACACATACAGGGAGTCATACCTTGACCTCGGCTGTAGTTCAAAACTGCTCTATATGAGTGAATAGAAATTCATATCACTATGAGGATTAAAATGTATGTGGCTAAATGTTAATATAAGGGGTAATATAAGCACTACACATCTCACAGCATGGGATGTGATCTAGGTGGTTTATTGTGCTTTGTAAATACAGGACCATTCCAAAGTTTGGACACACCTACTCATTCCAGGGTTTTTCTTTATTTTGACTATTTTCTACATTGAGGAATAATAGTGAAGACATCAACACTATGAAATAACACATATGGAATCATGTAGTAACCAAAAAGTGTTAAACAAATCAAACTATATTTTATATTTGAGAATCTTCAAAGTAGCCACCCCTTGCCTTGATGACAGCTTTGCACACTCTTTTAGTCAAGTATCAATAGATCCATGTCATGTTAAATGCTCTGGTAACCAGAGGGAAATTATGTGTTTTATACTGTTGTACAGGCTGTTCTTTTCATGGTGAGTGGGTCTACATAATGATATGTTTTATACTGTTGTACAGGCTGTTCTTTTCATGGTGAGTGGGTCTACATAATGATATGTTTTATACTGTTGTACAGGCTGTTCTTTTCATGGTGAGTGGGTCTACATAATGATATGTTTTATACTGTTGTACAGGCTGTCTTTTTCATGGTAGTGGGTCTACATAATGATATGTTTTATACTGTTGAACAGGCTGTTCTTTTCATGGTGAGTGGGTCTACATAATGATATGTTTTATACTGTTGTACATATTGTTCTTTTCATGGTGAGTGGGTCCCCACATAATGATATGTTTTATACTGTTGGCTGGGCTGTTCTTTTCATGGTGAGTGGGTCTACATAATGATATGTTTTATGAACAGGCTGCTGTTATTTTATTACTATAATGATATTTTTTCTGTTGTACAGGCTGTTCTTCTTCCTTGTTCATTTTTCTTATACTGCTCCCTGTCTCTCAAGGTGAGTCTCCTCTAATGATCTCTTTTATACCTGTCTCTCCCCCCTCACTCTCCTTTCCCTGTCTCTCCCCCTAATGATATGTTTTATGTTCTTGTCCATCTTGTTCTTTTCTCTCCCCCTAATGATATGTTTTCCCCCTGTCTCTCAGGCTAGTTCTTTCATCCCTGGGTCTACATAATGATATGTTTATACTGTTGTCACTGTCCCTTTTCATCTGGTGAGTGGGTCTCTCCCCCTGATATCCTCTCTGTCTCTTATTTTATTACTCTCCCTGTCTCTACCCCTTCTACTCTCTTCTTCCCTGTTCATTTTCTCCTCCTCACTCTCCTCTATTAACTCTCCCTGTCACTCCCCCTCACTCTCCTCTCCCCTCTCTCCCCCTCACTCTCCTCTCCTGTCTCTCTCTCCCTCACTCCTTCCTCCTGTTCTCTCCCCGCTCTCTCTCTCCTGTCTCTCCCCCCTCAATCTCAAGCTCTCCTGTCTCTCCCCCTTCTCACTTCGTCCTCCCCCCCCTCCTCTCTCCTCTCTGTCTCTGCCCCCCCTCTACCTTGCCTCCCTGTCCTCCCTCCTCTCCTGTCTCTCCCCCCTCACTCGCCTCTCCTCTGCCTCTCCCCCCTCTCTCCTCTCACTCTCTCCCCCTCTCTCTCCTCTCCTTGTCTCTCCCCCTCTCTCCCTCTCCCCTGTCTCTCCCCCTCTCTCTCCTCTCCCTGTCTCTCCCCCCTCTCTCCCTCCTGTCTCTCCCCCTCACTCGCTCTCCTGTCTCTCCCCCTCTCTCTCCCTCCTTGTCTCTCCCCCTCTCTCTCCCTCCTGTCTCTCCCCCTCTCTCTCCTCTCCTGTCTCTCCCCCTCTCTCTCCTCTCCCTGTCTCTCCCCCTCACTCTCTATCTCCCTGTCTCTCCCCTCTCTCTCTCCTCTCCCTGTCTCCCCCTCTCTCTCCTCTCCCTGTCTCTCTCTCTCTCACTCTCCCTGTCTCTCCCCCTCCTCTCTCCTCTCCCTGTCTCTCCCTCTCACTCTCCTCTCCCTGTCTCTCCCCCTCTCTCTCCCTCTCCCTGTATCTCTCTCCTCTCCCCTCTCCTCTCCCTGTCTCTCCCCCTCACTCTCGCTCTCCCTGTCTCTCCCCCTCACTCTCTCCCTGTCTCTCCCCTGTCTCTCCTCTCCCTGTCTCTCCCCCCTCTCTCTCTCCTGTCTCTCTGTCTCCCCCCTGTCTCTCCTCTCCTGTCTCTCCCCCTCACCTCCTCTCCTGTCTCTCCCCTCACTCTCCTCTCCCTGTCTCTCCCCCTCACTCTCGCTCTCCCTGTCTCTCCCCCCTCACTCTCGCTCTCCCTGTCTCTCCCCTCTCTCTCACTCTCCCTGTCTCTCCCCCCTCCTCTCGCTCTCTCTCCTCTCACTGTCTCTCCCCTCTCCACTCTCCTCTCCCTGTCTCTCCCCCCTCTCTCTCTCCCTCTCCCTGTCTCTCCCCCTCTCTCTCTCCTCTCCCTGTCTCTCTCCCTCTCCTTGTCTCTCTCTCCTCCTGTTTCTCCCCCCTCTCCTCTCTGCTCTCCCTGTCTCTCTCCCTCTCTCTCGCTCTCCCTGTCTCTCCCCCCCTCTCTCTCTCTCCCTGTCTCTCCCCCTCACTCTCTCTCTCCCTGTCTCTCCCCCTCTCTCTCCTGTCTCGCTCTCTCCTGTCTCTCCCCCTCTCTCTCGCTCTCCTGTCTCTCCCCCTCACTCTCCTCTCCCTGTCTCTCCCCCTCACTCTCCTCTCCCTGTCTCTCCCCCCACACTCTCGCTCTCCCTGTCTCTCCCCCTCACTCTCGCTCTCCCTGTCTCTCCCCCCTCACTCTCGCTCTCCCTGTCTCTCCCTCTCCTCTCGCTCTCTGTCTCTCCCCCTCACTCTCGCTCTCCCTGTCTCTCCCCCCTCACTCTGTCTCTCTCCCTCTCCCTCTCTGTCTCCCCCCTCTCTCTCCTCTCCCTGTCTCTCCCCCTCTCTCTCCTCTCCCTGTCTCTCCCCCCTCTCACTCTCTGTCTCTCCCCCCTCTCCTCTCCCTGTCTCCCCCCTCACTCTCCTCTCCCTGTCTCTCCCCCTCCTCCCCTTGTCTCTCCCCCTCTCTCTCTCCCTGTCTCTCCCCCTCACTCTCTCTCCCTGTCTCTCCCCCTCTCTCACTCTCCTGTCTCTCCCCCTCACTCTCGCTCTCCCTGTCTCTCCCCTCTCTCTCTCTCCCTGTCTCTCCCCCCCTCTCCCTCTCTCTCGCTCTCCTGTCTCTCCCCCTCTCTCTCTCCTCTCCCTGTCTCTCCCTCTCCTCTCCCTGTTTCTCCCCCTCTCCCTGCTCTCCCTGTCTCTCCCCCTCACTCTCGCTCTCCTCTCCCTGTCTCTCCTGTTTCTCCCCCTCTCCTCGCTCTCCCTGTCTCTCCCCCTCTCTCTCGCTCTCCCTGTCTCTCCCCCTCACTCTCCTCTCCTGTCTCTCCCCCTCCTCTCTGCTCTCCCTGTCTCTCCCCCTCACTCTCGCTCTCCCTGTCTCTGCCCCCTCACTCTCCTCTCCCTGTCTCTCCCCCTCTCTCTCTCCTCTCCCTGTCTCTCCCCCTCACTCTCCTCTCCCTGTCTCTCCCCTCTCTCTCACTCTCCCTGTCTCTCCCCCTCTCTCTCTCCTCTCCCTGTCTCTCCCCCTCCTCTCTCTCCCCTGTCTCTCCCCCCTCACTCTCGCTCTCCCTGTCTCTCCCCCCTCTCTCTCTCCCTGTCTCTCCCCCTCTCTCTCCCTGTCTCTCTCCCCCTCTCTCTCGCTCTCCCTGTCTCTCCCCCTCACTCTCGCTCTCCCTGTCTCTCCCCCTCACTCTCCTCTCCCTGTCTCTCCCCCCTCACTCTCCTCTCCCTGTCTCTCCCCCTCTCTCTGCTCTCCCTGTCTCTCCCCCTCCTCTCGCTCTCCCTGTCTCTCTCCCCTCACTCACTCTCCTCTCCCTGTCTCTCCCCCTCTCTCTCCTCTCCCTGTCTCTCCCCCCTCACTCTCGCTCTCCCTGTCTCTCCCCCCTCTCTCTCTCGCTCTCCCTGTCTCTCTCCCCCTCTCTCTCTCCTCTCCCTGTCTCTCCCCCTCTCTCTCCTCTCCCTGTCTCTCCCCCTCTCTCTCCTCTCCCTGTCTCTCCCCCTCTCTCTCGCTCTCCTGTCTCTCCCCCTCACTCTCCTCTCCCTGTCTCTCCCCCCTCACTCTAAGCTCTCCCTGTCTCTCCCCCTCACTCTCGCTCTCCCTGTCTCTCCCCCCTCTCTCTCCTCTCCCTGTCTCTCCCCCCTCACTCTCGCTCTCCCTGTCTCTCCCCCTCTCTCTCGCTCTCCCTGTCTCTCCCCCCTCACTCTCGCTCTCCCTGTCTCTCCCCCTCACTCTCTCTCCCTGTCTCTCCCCCCTCTCTCCTCTCCCCTGTCTCTCCCCCTCTCTCTCCTCTCCCTGTCTCTCCTCACTCTCGCTCTCCCTGTCTCTCCCCTCACTCTCGCTCTCCCTGTCTCTCCCCCTCACTCTCGCTCTCCTGTCTCTCCCCCCTCACTCTCCTCTCCCTGTCTCTCCCCCTCACTCTCTCCTCTCCCTGTCTCTCCCCCTCCTCTCCTCTCCCTGTCTCTCCTCCCTGTCTCCCTCTCTCTCGCTCTCCCTGTCTCTCCCCCTCTCTCTCACTCTCCTGTCTCTCCCCCTCTCCCTGTCTCTCCCCCTCTCTCTCTCCCTGTCTCTCCCCCCTCACTCTCTCTCCCCTGTCTCTCCCCCTCTCTCTCTCTCCCTGTCTCTCCCCCTGTCTCTCCCCCTCTCTCTCCTCTCCCTGTCTCTCCCCCTCACTCTCCTCTCCCTGTCTCTCCCCCTCTCTCTCCTCTCCCTGTCTCTCCCCCTCTCTCTCGCTCTCCCTGTCTCTCCCCCCTCACTCTCGCTCTCCCTGTCTCTCCCCCCTCACTCTCTCTCTCCTGTCTCTCCCCCTCACTCTCGCTCTCCCTGTCTCTCCCCCTCACTCTCGCTCTCCCTGTCTCTCCCCCTCTCTCTCGCTCTCCCTGTCTCTCCCCCTCACTCTCGCTCTCCCTGTCTCTCCCCCTCTCTCTCGCTCTCCCTGTCTCTCCCCCTCTCTCTCCTCTCCCTGTCTCTCCCCCTCTCTCTCCTCTCCTGTCTCTCCCCCTCTCTCTCTCCTCTCCCTGTCTCTCCCCCTCTCTCCTCCTCTCCCTGTCTCTCCCCCTCACTCTCCTCTCCCTGTCTCTCCCCCCCTCACTCTCGCTCTCCCTGTCTCTCCCCCTCACTCTCGCTCTCCCTGTCTCTCCCCCCTCACTCTCGCTCTCCCTGTCTCTCCCCCTCACTCTCGCTCTCCTGTCTCTCCCCCTCACTCTCGCTCTCCCTGTCTCTCCCCCTCACTCTCGCTCTCCCTGTCTCTCCCCTCCTCTCTCTCCTGTCTCTCCCCTCTCTCTCTCTCCCTGTCTCTCTCTCTCTCGCTCTCCTCTCTCTCCCCCTCTCTCGCTCTCCCTGTCTCTCCCCTCCTCTCGCTCTCCTGTCTCTCCCCTCACTCTGCTCTCCTGTCTCCCCCTCTCTCTCTCCTCTCCCTGTCTCTCCCCCTCTCTCTCCTCTCCCTGTCTCTTCCCCCTCTCTCTCTCCTCTCCCTGTCTCTCCCCCTCTCTCTCCTCTCCCTGTCTCTCCCCCTCTCTCTCGCTCTCCCTGTCTCTCCCCCTCTCTCGCTCTCCCTGTCTCTCCCCCTCTCTCTCTCCCTGTCTCTCCCCCCTCACTCTCCTCTCCCTGTCTCTCCCTCCTCTCTCCTCTCCCTGTCTCTCCCCCTCTCTCTCCTCTCCTGTTTCTCCCCCTCTCTCTCTCTCTCTCTCCTGTCTCTCCCCCTCACTCTCGCTCTCCCTGTCTCTCCCCCTCCTCTCCTCTCCTGTCTCTCCCCCTCCTCTCGCTCTCCCTGTCTCTCCCCCTCAATCTCTCGCTCTCCCTGTCTCTCCCCCCCTCTCGCTCTCCTGTCTCTCCCCCTCTCTCTGCTCTCCCTGTCTCTCCCCCTCACTCTCGCTCTCCCTGTCTCTCCCCCTCTCACTCTCCTCTCCCTGTCTCTCTCCTCTCCCTGTCTCTCCGCCTCTCTCTCTCCCTGTCTCTCCCCCTCTCTCTCGCTCTCCCTGTCTCTCCCCCTCACTCTCCTCTCCTGTCTCTCCCCCTCTCTCTCTCCCTGTCTCTCCCCTCTCTCTCGCTCTCCTGTCTCTCCCCCTCTCTCTCTCCTCTCCTGTCTCTCCCCCTCTCTCTCTCCTCTCCCTGTCTCTCCCCCTCTCTCTCGCTCTCCCTGTCTCTCCCCCTCTCTCTCTCCTCTCCTGTCTCTCCCCTCTCTCTCCTCTCCTGTTTCTCCCCCTCACCCTGTCTCCCTGTCTCTCCCCCTCACTCTCCTCTCCCTGTCTCTCTCCCCTCACTCTCCTCTCCCTGTCTCTCCCCCTCTCCTCGCTCTCCCTGTCTCTCCCCCTCACTCTCGCTCTCCCTGTCTCTCCCCCTCTCTCCTCTCCCTGTCTCTCCCCCTCACTCTCGCTCTCCCTGTCTCTCCCCCTCACTCTCGCTCTCCCTGTCTCTCCCCCCTCACTCTCGCTCTCCTGTCTCTCCCCCTCTCTCTCCTCTCCTCTCCCTGTCTCTCCCCCTCTCTCTCTCCTCTCCCTGTCTCTCCCCCTCTCTCTCCTCTCCCTGTCTCTCCCCCTCACTCTCCTCTCCCTGTCTCTCCCCCTCCTCCTCTCCCTGTCTCTCCCCCTCTCTCTCCTCTCCCTGTCTCTCCCCCTCACTCTCGCTCTCCCTGTCTCTCCCCCTCACTCTCGCTCTCCTGTCTCTCCCCCCTCACTCTCGCTCTCCCTGTCTCTCCCCCTCACTCTCGCTCTCCCTGTCTCTCCCCCTCACTCTCGCTCTCCCTGTCTCTCCCCCTCTCTCTCGCTCTCCTGTCTCTCCCCCTCCTCTCGCTCTCCCTGTCTCTCCCCCTCACTCTCGCTCTCCCTGTCTCTCCCCCTCTCTCTCTCTCTCCTGTCTCTCCCCCTCACTCTCTCTCCTGTCTCTCCCCCTCTCTCTCTCCTCTCCCTGTCTCTCCCCTCTCTCTCCTCTCCCTGTCTCTCCCCCTCACTCTCTCTCCCTGTCTCTCCTCTCTCTCGCTCTCCCTGTCTCTCCCCCTCACTCTCGCTCTCCCTGTCTCTCCCCCCTCACTCTCTCTCCCTGTCTCTCCCTCTCTCTCCTCTCCCTGTTTCTCCCCTCTCTCCCTCTCCCTGTCTCTCCCCCTCACTCTCGCTCTCCTGTCTCTCCCTCACTCGCTCTCCTGTCTCTCCCCCCTCTCTCTCCTCTCCCTGTCTCTCCCCCTCTCTCTCCTCTCCCTGTCTCTCCCCCTCTCTCCTCTCCCTGTCTCTCCCCCTCTCTCTCCTCTCCCTGTCTCTCCCCCTCTCTCTCCTCTCCCTGTCTCTCCCCCCTCTCTCCTCTCCCTGTCTCTCCCCCTCTCTCCTCTCCTGTCTCTCCCCCTCTCTCTCCTCTCCCTGTCTCTCCCCTCTCTCTCCTCTCCCTGTCTCTCCCCCTCTCTCTCGCTCTCCTGTCTCTCCCCCTCTCTCTCGCTCTCCCTGTCTCTCCCCCCTCTCTCTCCTCTCCCTGTCTCTCCCCCCTCTCTCTCCTCTCCCTGTCTCTCCCCCTCTCTCCTCTCCCTGTCTCTCCCCCTCTCTCTCTCCTCTCCCTGTCTCTCCCCCTCTCTCTCCTCTCCCTGTCTCTCCCCCTCTCTCTCCTCTCCCTGTCTCTCCCCCTCTCTCTCTCTCCCTGTCTCTCCCCCTCTCTCTCCTCTCCCTGTCTCTCCCCTCTCTCTCCTCTCCCTGTCTCTCCCCCCCTCTCCTCTCCCTGTCTCTCCCCCTCCTGTCTCCCTGTCTCTCCCCCTCTCTCTCGCTCTCCCTGTCTCTCCCCCTCACTCTCCTCTCCCTGTCTCTCCCCCACTCTCTCTCCTGTCTCTCCCCCTTCTCTCCTCTCCCTGTCTCTCTCTCTCTCCTCTCCTGTCTCTCCCCCTCTCTCTGCTCTCCTGTCTCTCTCCCCCTCTCTCGCTCTCCCTGTCTCTCCCCCTCACTCTGCTCTCCCTGTCTCTCCCCCTCACTCTCGCTCTCCCTGTCTCTCCCCCTCACTCTCGCTCTCCCTGTCTCTCCCCCTCACTCTCGCTCTCCCTGTCTCTCCCCCCTCTCTCTCCCTCCCTGTTCTCCGCCTCTCTCTCTCTCCCTGTCTCTCCCCCTCACTCTCGCTCTCCCTGTCTCTCCCCCCTCACTCTCGCTCTCCCTGTCTCTCCCCCCCTCTCCTCTCCGTCTCTCCCTGTCTCTCCCCTCTCCTCTCTCCTCCCTGTCTCTCCCCCTCACTCTCGCTCTCCCTGTCTCTCCCCCTCCTCTCGCTCTCCCTGTCTCTCCCCCTCACTCTCGCTCTCCCTGTCTCTCCCCCTCCTCTCGCTCTCCCTGTCTCTCCCCCTCACTCTCGCTCTCCCTGTCTCTCCCCCTCACTCTCGCTCTCCCTGTCTCTCCCCCTCACTCTCGCTCTCCCTGTCTCTCCCCCCCTCTCACTCTCCCTGTCTCTCCCCCCCTGCTCTCCCTGTCTCTCCCCCCTCACTCTCCTCTCCCTGTCTCTCCCCCTCCTCTCGCTCTCCCTGTCTCTCCCCCTGTCTCTGCTCTCCCTGTCTCTCCCCCTCACTCTCGCTCTCCCTGTCTCTCCCCCCCTCTCTCTCTGTCTCTCCCCCTCCTGTCTCTCTCCCCCTCACTCTCGCTCTCCCTGTCTCTCCCCCTCACTCTCGCTCCCTGTCTCTCTCTCTCTCCTCTCCTGTCTCTCTCCTGTCTCTCCCCCCTCTCTCTCGCTCTCCCTGTCTCTCCCCCCTCACTCTCGCTCTCCCTGTCTCTCCCCCTCACTCTCCTCTCCCTGTCTCTCCCCCCTCACTCTCGCTCTCCCTGTCTCTCCCCCTCCTGTCTCTCTGTTCTCTCCCCCTCTCTCTCGCTCTCCCTGTCTCTCCCCCTCACTCTCCTCTCCTGTCTCTCCCCTCACTCTCCCTGTCTCTCCCCCTCACTCTCGCTCTCCCTGTCTCTCCCCCCTCACTCTCGCTCTCCCTGTCTCTCCCCCTCTCTCTCGCTCTCCCTGTCTCTCCCCCCTCACTCTCCTCTCCTGTCTCTCCCCCTCACTCTCGCTCTCCCTGTCTCTCCCCCTCTCTCCTCTCCTGTCTCTCCCCCTCTCTCTCGCTCTCCCTGTCTCTCCCCCTCTCTCTCGCTCTCCCTGTCTCTCCCCCTCTCTCTCCTCTCCCTGTCTCTCCCCCTCTCTCTGCTCTCCCTGTCTCTCCCCCTCACTCTCCTCTCCTGTCTCTCCCCCTCACTCTCGCTCTCCCTGTCTCTCCCCCTCACTCTCGCTCTCCCTGTCTCTCCCCCTCACTCTCGCTCTCCCTGTCTCTCCCCCTGTCTCTCTCCTCTCCCTGTCTCTCCCCCTCTCTCTCCTCTCCCTGTCTCTCCCCCTCTCTCTCCTCTCCCTGTCTCTCCCCCTCTCTCTCCTCTCCCTGTCTCTCCCCCTCTCTCTCGCTCTCCCTGTCTCTCCCCCTCACTCTCCTCTCCCTGTCTCTCCCCCTCTCTCTCCTCTCCCTGTCTCTCCCCCCTCACTCTCGCTCTCCCTGTCTCTCCCCCTCACTCTCCTCTCCCTGTCTCTCCCCCCTCACTCTCGCTCTCCCTGTCTCTCCCCCTCTCTCCTCTCCTGTCTCTCCCCCTCTCTCTCCTCTCCCTGTCTCTCCCCCTCACTCTCCTCTCCCTGTCTCTCCCCCTCACTCTCGCTCTCCCTGTCTCTCCCCTCTCTCTCCTCTCCCTGTCTCTCCCCCTCTCTCTCGCTCTCCCTGTCTCTCCCCCTCACTCTCGCTCTCCCTGTCTCTCCCCCTCACTCTCGCTCTCCCTGTCTCTCCCCCTCTCTCTCGCTCTCCCTGTCTCTCCCCTCTCTCTCTCCTCTCCCTGTCTCTCCCCCCTCACTCTCGCTCTCCCTGTCTCTCCCCCCTCCTCTCGCTCTCCTGTCTCTCCCCTCTCTCTCCTCTCCCTGTCTCTCCCCCTCTCTCTCCTCTCCCTGTCTCTCCCCCTCTCTCTCGCTCTCCCTGTCTCTCCCCCCACTCTCGCTCTCCCTGTCTCTCCCCCCTCTCTCTCTCCCTGTCTCTCCCCCCTCACTCTCGCTCCCCTGTCTCTCCCCCTCACTCTCGCTCTCCCTGTCTCTCCCCCTCACTCTCGCTCTCCCTGTCTCTCCCCTCCTCTCTCCTCTCCCTGTCTCTCCCCTCTCTCTCTCTCTCCCTGTCTCTCCCCCTCTCTCTCCTCTCCCTGTCTCTCCCCCTCTCCCTCGCTCTCCTGTCTCTCCCCCCTCACTCTCGCTCTCCCTGTCTCTCCCCCTCACTCTCCTCTCCCTGTCTCTCCCCCTCCTCTCGCTCTCCCTGTCTCTCCCCCTCTCTCTCCTCTCCCTGTCTCTCCCCCTCTCTCTCGCTCTCCCTGTCTCTCCCCCTCTCTCTCTCTCCCTGTCTCCCCCTCTCTCTCCTCTCCCTGTCTCTCTCTCTCCTCTCCCTGTCTCTCCCCCTCTCTCTCTCTCTCCTGTCTCTCCCCCTCTCTCCTCTCCCTGTCTCTCCCCCCTCTCTCTCCTCTCCCTGTCTCTCCCCCTCTCTCTCCTCTCCTGTCTCCCCCTCCCTCACTCTCCCTGTCTCTCCTCTCCCTGTCTCTCCCCCCTCTCTCTCCTCTCCCTGTCTCCCCCCCCTCTCTCTCCTCTCCCTGTCTCTCCCCCTCTCTCTCCTCTCCCTGTCTCTCCCCCTCTCTCTCCTCTCCCTGTCTCTCCCCCTCTCTCTCCTCCCTGTCTCTCCCCCTCTCTCTCTCACCCTGTCTCTCCCCCTCTCTCTCTCCTGTCTCTCCCCCCCTCTCTCTCCTCTCCCTGTCTCTCCCCCTCTCTCTCCTCTCCCTGTCTCTCCCCTCTCTCTCCTCTCCCTGTCTCTCCCCCTCCCTCTCCTCTCCCTGTCTCTCCCCCCTCTCTCTCCTCTCCCTGTCTCTCCCCCTCCTCTCTCCCTGTCTCTCCCTCTCTCTCCTCCCTGTCTCTCCCCTCTCTCTCCTCTCCCTGTCTCTCCCCCCTCTCTCTCCTCTCCCTGTCTCTCCCACCTCTCCCTCTCCCTGTCTCTCCCCCTCTCTCTCTCCTCTCCTGTCTCTCCCCCTCTCTCTCCTCTCCCTGTCTCTCCCCCCTCTCTCCTCTCCCTGTCTCTCCCCCTCTCTCTCCTCTCCCTGTCTCTCCCCCTCTCTCTCCTCTCCCTGTCTCTCCCCCCTCACTCTCCTCTCCCTGTCTCTCCCCCTCTCTCTCCTCTCCCTGTCTCTCCCCCTCTCTCCTCTCCCTGTCTCTCCCCCTCTCTCTCCTCTCCCTGTCTCTCCCCCTCTCTCTCCTCTCCCTGTCTCTCCCCCTCTCTCTCCTCTCCCTGTCTCTCCCCCTCTCTCTCCTCTCCCTGTCTCTCCCCCTCACTCTCGCTCTCCCTGTCTCTCCCCCTCACTCTCGCTCTCCCTGTCTCTCCCCCTCACTCTCGCTCTCCCTGTCTCTCCCCCTCTCTCTCCTCTCCTGTCTCTCCCCCCTCTCTCTCCTCTCCCTGTCTCTCCCCCCTCTCTCTCCTCTCCCTGTCTCTCCCCCTCTCTCTCCTCTCCCTGTCTCTCCCCCTCACTCTCGCTCTCCCTGTCTCTCCCCCTCACTCTCCTCTCCCTGTCTCTCCCCCTCACTCTCGCTCTCCTCGCTCTCCCTGTCTCTCCCCCTCCTCTCCTCTCCTGTCTCTCCCCCCTCACTCTCCTCTCCCTGTCTCTCCCTCTCACTCTCGCTCTCCCTGTCTCTCCCCCCTCCTCTCGCTCTCCCTGTCTCTCCCCCCCCTCACTCTCACTGTCTCTCTCCTCTCCTCTCCCTGTCTCTCCCCCCTCTCTCTCCCTGTCTCTCCCCCTCTCTCTCCCTGTCTCTCCCCCTCACTCTCCTCTCCCTGTCTCTCCCCCTCACTCTCCTCTCCCTGTCTCTCCCCCTCACTCTCGCTCTCCTGTCTCTCCCCCACACTCTCGCTCTCCCTGTCTCTCCCCCTCTCTCTCGCTCTCCTGTCTCTCCCCCTCACTCTCGCTCTCCCTGTCTCTCCCCCTCTCTCTCGCTCTCCCTGTCTCTCCCCCTCACTCTCGCTCTCCCTGTCTCTCCCCCTCACTCTCTCTCTCCTGTCTCTCCCCCTCTCTCTCTCTCCCTGTCTCTCCCCTCTCTCTCTCCTCTCCCTGTTTCTCCCCCTCTCTCTCGCTCTCCCTGTCTCTCCCCCCTCTCTCTCCTCTCCCTGTCTCTCACCCCTCCTGTCTCTCCTCTCCCTGTCTCTCCCCCTCTCTCTCGCTCTCCCTGTCTCTCCCCCTCTCTCTCTCTCTCCCTGTCTCTCCCCCTCTCTCTCTCCTCTCCCTGTCTCTCCCCCTCTCTCTCCTCTCCCTGTCTCTCCCCCCTCTCTCTCCTCTCCTTGTCTCTCCCCCCTCACTCTCCTCTCCCTGTCTCTTCTCTCTCCTCTCCTGTCTCTCCCCCTCTCTCTCCTCTCCTTGTCTCTCCCCCTCTCTCTCGCTCTCCCTGTCTCTCCCCCTCTCTCTCCTCTCCCTGTCTCTCCCCCTCACTCTCCTCTCCCTGTCTCTCCCCCCCTCACTCTCCTCTCCCTGTCTCTCCCCCTCTCTCCTCTCCCTGTCTCTCCCCTCTCTCGCTCTCCCTGTCTCTCCCCCTCTCTCTCCTCTCCCTGTCTCTCCCCCCTCTCTCTCCTCTCCTTGTCTCTCCCACCTCTCTCTCCTCTCCCTGTCTCTCCCCCCTCTCTCTCCTCTCCCTGTCTCTCCCCCTCTCTCTCGCTCTCCCTGTCTCTCCCCCTCTCACTCTCACTCTCCCTGTCTCTCCCCCTCTCTCTCCTCTCCCTGTCTCTCCCCCTCTCTCTCCTCTCCCTGTCTCTCCCCCTCTCTCTCCTCTCCTTGTCTCTCCCCCTCTCTCTCCTCTCCCTGTCTCTCCCCTCTCTCTCCTCTCCTGTCTCTCCCCCTCTCTCTCCTCTCCTTGTCTCTCCCCCTCTCTCTCCTCACCCTGTCTCTCCCCCTCTCTCTCCTCTCCCTGTCTCTCAAAACCTCTCCCTGTCTCTCCCCCCTCTCTCTCCTCTCCCTGTCTCTCCCCCTCTCTCCTCACCCTGTCTCTCCCCCTCTCTCTCTCGCTCCCTGTCTCTCCCCCTCTCTCTCCTCTCCCTGTCTCTCCCCCCTCTCTCCTCTCCCTGTCTCTCCCCCCTCACTCTCCTCTCCCTGTCTCTCCCCCCTCTCTCTCTCCTCTCCTGTCTCTCCCCCTCTCTCTCCTCTCCTGTCTCTCCCCCTCTCTCTCCTCTCCCTGTCTCTCCCCCCTCACTCTCCTCTCCCTGTCTCTCCCCCTCTCTCTCCTCTCCCTGTCTCTCCCCCTCACTCCTCTCCCTGTCTCTCCCCCTCTCTCTCCTCTCCCTGTCTCTCCCCCTCACTCTCCTCTCCCTGTCTCTCCCCCCTCTCTCTCCTCTCCCTGTCTCTCCCCCTCTCTCTCCTCTCCCTGTTTCTCCCCCTTCTCCCTCGCTCTCCCTGTCTCTCCCCCTCACTCTCTCTCCCTGTCTCTCCCCCCTCCTCTCCTCTCCCTGTCTCTCCCCCTCACTCTCGCTCTCCCTGTCTCTCCCCCTCACTCTCGCTCTCCCTGTCTCTCCCCTCCTCTCGCTCTCCCTGTCTCTCCCCCTCTCTCTCTCCTCTCCCTGTCTCTCCCCTCTCTCTCTCTCCCTGTCTCTCCCCCCCTCGCTCTCCCTGTCTCTCCCCCTCACTCTCGCTCTCCCTGTCTCTCCCCCTCTCTCTCCTCTCCCTGTCTCTCCCCCACACTCTCGCTCTCCCTGTCTCTCCCCCTCACTCTCGCCTCCCTGTCTCTCCCCCTCACTCTCGCTCTCCCTGTCTCTCCCCCTCTCTCTCGCTATCCCTGTCTCTCCCCCTCACTCCTCTCCCTGTCTCTCCCCCTCTCTCTCGCTCTCCCTGTCTCTCCCCCTCTCTCTCTCTCCCTGTCTCTCCCCCTCTCTCTCCTCTCCTGTCTCTCCCCCTCTCTCTCGCTCTCCCTGTCTCTCCCCCCTCACTCTCGCTCTCCCTGTCTCTCCCCCCTCCTCTCGCTCTCCCTGTCTCTCCCCCTCACTCTCGCTCTCCCTGTCTCTCCCCCTCACTCTCGCTCTCCCTGTCTCTCCCCCTCAATCTCGCTCTCCCTGTCTCTCCCCCCTCACTCTCCTCTCCCTGTCTCTCTCCCCCTCTCTCTCTCCTCTCCCTGTCTCTCCCCTCTCTCTCCTCTCCCTGTCTCTCCCCCTCTCCCCTCTCCCTGTCTCTCCCCTCACTCTCCTCTCCCTGTCTCTCCCCCTCTCTCTCCTCTCCCTGTCTCTCCCCTCTGCCCACTCTCGCTCTCCCTGTCTCTCCCCCTCACTCTCGCCTCCCTGTCTCTCCCCCTCACTCTCGCTCTCCTGTCTCTCCCCCTCTCTCTCTCCTGTCTCTCCCCCTCACTCTCCTCTCCCTGTCTCTCCCCCCCTCTCTCTCTCCTCCCCCTCTCTCGCTCTCCTGTCTCTCCCCCTGTCTCCTCTCCCTGTCTCTCCCCCTCTCTCTCCTCTCCCTGTCTCTCCCCCCCCCCTCACTCTCGCTCTCCTGTCTCTCCCCCCTCACTCTCCTCTCCCTGTCTCTCCCCCCTCTCTCTCCTCTCCCTGTCTCTCCCCCTCTCTCCCTCTCCCTGTCTCTCCCCTCTCTCTCTCCTCTCCCTGTCTCTCCCCCTCTCTCTCTCCTCTCCCTGTCTCTCCCCCTCACTCTCCTCTCCCTGTCTCTCCCCCTCACTCTCCTCTCCCTGTCTCTCCCCCTCTCTCTCCTCTCCCTGTCTCTCCCCCTCACTCTCGCTCTCCTGTCTCTCCCCCTCACTCTCGCTCTCCCTGTCTCTCCCCCTCACTCTCGCTCTCCCTGTCTCTCCCCTCACTCTCGCTCTCCCTGTCTCTCCCCCTCTCACTCTCGCTCTCCCTGTCTCTCCCCCCTCACTCTCCTCTCCCTGTCTCTCCCCCCCTCACTCTCGCTCTCCCTGTCTCTCCCCCTCTCTCTCGCTCTCCCTGTCTCTCCCCCCTCTCTCCTCTCCCTGTCTCTCCCCCTCTCTCGCTCTCCCTGTCTCTCCCCCTCCTCTCTCTCTCCCTGTCTCTCCCCCTCTCTCTCCTCTCCCTGTCTCTCCCCCTCTCTCTCCTCTCCCTGTTTCTCCCCTTCTCCCTCCTCTCCCTGTCTCTCCCCCCTCTCTCGCTCTCCCTGTCTCTCCCCCCTCACTCTCTCTCCCTGTCTCTCCCCCTCACTCTCACTCTCCCTGTCTCTCCCCCCTCACTCTCGCTCTCCCTGTCTCTCCCCCTCACTCTCGCTCTCCCTGTCTCTCCCCCTCTCTCTCTCCTCTCCCTGTCTCTCCCCCCTCTCTCTCCTCTCCCTGTCTCTCCCCCTCTCTCTCCTCTCCCTGTCTCTCCCCCTCTCTCTCCTCTCCCTGTCTCTCCCCCCTCTCTCTCGCTCTCCCTGTCTCTCCCCCTTACTCTCGCTCTCCTGTCTCTCCCCCTCTCTCTCCTCTCCCTTTCTCTCCCCCTCACTCTCCTCTCCCTGTCTCTCCCCCTCTCTCTCCTCTCCCTGTCTCTCCCCCTCACTCTCGCTCTCCCTGTCTCTCCCCCTCTCTCTCCTCTCCTGTCTCTCCCCCCTCTCTCGCTCTCCCTGTCTCTCCCCCTCACTCTCTCTCTCCCTGTCTCTCCCCTCTCTCTCTCCTCTCCCTGTCTCTCCCCCCTCTCTCCTCTCCTGTCTCTCCCCCCTCTCTCTCGCTCTCCCTGTCTCTCCCCCTCACTCTCGCTCTCCCTGTCTCTCCCCCCTCACTCTCCTCTCCCTGTCTCTCCCCCCCTCTCTCTCTCCCTGTCTCTCCCCCTCACTCTCCTCTCCCTGTCTCTCCCCCCTCTCTCTCCTCTCCCTGTCTCTCCCCCTCTCTCTCCTCTCCCTGTCTCTCCCCCTCTCTCTCCTCTCCCTGTCTCTCCCCCTCTCTCTCCTCTCCCTGTCTCTCCCCCTCTCTCTCCTCTCCCTGTCTCTCCCCCCTCTCTCTCCTCTCCCTGTCTCTCCCCCTCTCTCTCGCTCTCCCTGTCTCTCCCCCTCCTCTCCCTGTCTCTCCCCCTCTCTCTCCTCTCCCTGTCTCTCCCCCTCTCTCTCCTCTCCCTGTCTCTCCCCCTCTCTCTCCTCTCCCTGTCTCCCCCCTCACACTCTCGCTCTCCCTGTCTCTCCCCCCTCACTCTCCTCTCCCTGTCTCTCCCCCTCTCTCTCTCTCTCCCTGTCTCTCCCCCCTCTCTCTCTCCCTGTCTCTCCCCCACTCTCTCCTCTCCTGTCTCTCCCCTCTCTCCTCTCCTGTCTCTCCCCCTCACTCTCCTCTCCCTGTCTCTCCCCCCTCTCTCCTCTCCCTGTCTCTCCCCCCTCTCTCTCCTCTCCCTGTCTCTCCCCCCTCACTCTCCTCTCCCTGTCTCTCCCCCTCTCTCGCTCTCCCTGTCTCTCCCCCTCTCTCTCGCTCTCCCTGTCTCTCCCCCTCACTCTCGCTCTCCCTGTCTCTCCCCCTCCCCCTCTCTCTCCTCTCTCCCTGTCTCTCCCCCTCTCTCTCTCCTCTCCTGTCTCTCCCCCTCTCTCTCCTCTCCCTGTCTCTCCCCCCTCTCTCTCGCTCTCCCTGTCTCTCCCCCTCACTCTCGCTCTCCCTGTCTCTCCCCCTCACTCTCTCCTCTCCCTGTCTCTCCCCCTCTCTCTCCTCTCCCTGTCTCTCCCCCTCTCTCTCCTCTCCCTGTCTCTCCCCCTCACTCTCGCTCTCCCTGTCTCTGCCCCCTCCTCTCCTCTCCCTGTCTCTCCCCCTCCTCTCTCCTCTCACTGTCTCTCCCCCTCGCTCCTCCCTGTCTCTCCCCCCTCACTCTCGCTCTCCCTGTCTCTCCCCCTCACTCTCCTCTCCCTGTCTCTCCCCCTCCTCTCGCTCTCCCTGTCTCTCCCCCTCACTCTCGCTCTCCCTGTCTCTCCCCCCTCACTCTCGCTCTCCCTGTCTCTCCCCCTCTCTCTCTCCTCTCCTGTCTCTCCCCCTCACTCTCCTCTCCCTGTCTCTCCCCCTCTCTCTCCTCTCCTGTCTCTCCCCCCTCACTCTCTCCTCTCCCTGTCTCTCCCCCTCACTCTCCTCTCCCTGTCTCTCCCCCTCACTCTCCTCTCCCTGTCTCTCCCCCCTCTCTCTCTCCCTGTCTCTCCCCCTCTCTCGCTCTCCCTGTCTCTCCCCCTCACTCTCCCTCTCCTGTCTCTCCCCCTCTCCTCTCCTGTCTCTCCCTGTCTCTCGCTCTCCCTATCTCTCCCCTCTCTCTCGCTCTCCCTGTCTCTCCCCCCTCACTCTCGCTCTCCCTGTCTCTCCCCCTTACTCTCTCGCTCTCCCTGTCTCTCCCCCTCTCTCCTCTCCCTGTCTCTCCCCCCTCTCTCTCCTCTCCCTGTCTCTCCCCCTCACTCTCGCTCTCCCTGTCTCTCCCCCTCACTCTCGCTCTCCCTGTCTCTCCCTCTCTCTCTCCCCTGTCTCTCCCCCTCTCTCTCTCTCCCTGTCTCTCCCCCTCTCTCTCGCTCTCCTGTCTCTCCCCCTCACTCTCTCTCCCTGTCTCTCCCCCTCACTCTCCTCTCCCTGTCTCTCCCCCTCACTCTCACCTCCCTGTCTCTCCCCCTCACACTCGCTCTCCCTGTCTCTCCCCCTCACTCTCGCTCTCCCTGTCTCTCCCCCTCTCTCTCCTCTCCCTGTCTCTCCCCCTCTCTCTCCTCTCCCTGTCTCTCCCCCCTCTCTCGCTCTCCCTGTCTCTCCCCCTCTCTCTCTCTTCCCTGTCTCTCCCCCTCACTCTCCTCTCCCTGTCTCTCCCCCTTACTCTCGCTCTCCCTGTCTCTCCCCCTCTCTCTCCTCTCCCTGTCTCTCCCCCTCACTCACTCTCCCTGTCTCTCCCCCTCTCTCTCCTCTCCCTGTCTCTCCCCCTCACTCTCGCTCTCCCTGTCTCTCCCCACTCTCTCCTCTCCCTGTCTCTCCCCCTCTCTCTCGCTCTCCCTGTCTCTCCCCCTCACTCTCTCTCTCCCTGTCTCTCCCCCCTCTCTCTCCTCTCCCTGTCTCTCCCCCTCTCTCTCCTCTCCCTGTTTCTCCCCCTCTCCCTCGCTCTCCCTGTCTCTCCCCCTCACTCTCGCTCTCCCTGTCTCTCCCCCTCACTCTCTCTCCCCTCTCCCCCTCACTCTCGCTCTCCCTGTCTCTCCCCTCACTCTCGCTCTCCCTATCTCTCCCCCTCACTCTCGCTCTCCCTGTCTCTCCCCCTCTCTCTCTCTCCCTGTCTCTCCCCCCTCTCTCTCCTCTCCCTGTCTCTCCCCCTCTCTCTCGCTCTCCCTGTCTCTCCCCCCTCTCTCCTCTTCCTGTCTCTCCCCCTCTCTCTCCTCTCCCTGTCTCTCCCCCTCTCTCTCGCTCTCCCTGTCTCTCCCCCTCTCTCTCGCTCTCCCTGTCTCTCCCCCTCACTCTCTCTCCCTGTCTCTCCCCCTCTCTCTCCTCTCCCTGTCTCTCCCCCTCTCACTCTCGCTCTCCCTGTCTCTCCCCCTCACTCTCGCTCTCCCTGTCTCTCCCCCTCTCTCTCCTCTCCTGTCTCTCCCCCTCTCTCTCCTCTCCCTGTCTCTCCCCCTCTCTCTCCTCTCCCTGTCTCTCCCCCTCTCTCTCTCCTCCCTGTCTCTCCCCCTCTCTCTCCTCTCCCTGTCTCTCCCCCCTCTCTCCTCTCCTTGTCTCTCCCCCTCTCTCTCCTCTCCCTGTCTCTCCCCCTCTCTCTCCTCTCCCTGTCTCTCCCCCTCTCTCTCTCCTCTCCCTGTCTCTCCCCCCTCTCTCTCTCTCCCTGTCTCTCCCCCTCTCTCCTCTCCCTGTCTCTCCCCCTCTCTCTCCTCTCCCTGTCTCTCCCCTCTCTCTCCTCTCCCTGTCTCTCCCCCTCTCTCTCCTCTCCTGTCTCTCCCCCTCACTCTCCTCTCTCTGTCTCTCCCCCCTCTCTCTCGCTCTCCTGTCTCTCCCCCTCTCTCTCCTCTCCCTGTCTCTCCCCCTCTCTCTCGCTCTCCCTGTCTCTCCCCCTCACTCTCCTCTCCCTGTCTCTCCCCCTCTCTCTCCTCTCCCTGTCTCTCCCCCTCACTCTCCTCTCCCTGTCTCTCCCCCTCTCTCTCCTCTCCCTGTCTCTCCCCCTCTCTCTCCTCTCCCTGTCTCTCCCCCTCTCTCTCCCCCTGTCTCTCCCCCTCTCTCCTCTCCCTGTCTCTCCCCCCCTCTCGCTCTCCCTGTCTCTCCCCCTCCTCTCGCTCTCCCTGTCTCTCCCCCTCACTCTCGCTCTCCCTGTCTCTCCCCCTCACTCTCGCTCTCCCTGTCTCTCCCCCTCACTCTCGCTCTCCCTGTCTCTGCCCCCTCACACTCTCGCTCTCCCTGTCTGTCCCCCTCTCTCTCTCTCCCTGTCTCTCCCCCTCTCTCTCGCTCTCCTGTCTCTCCCCCTCTCTCTCCTCTTCCTGTCTCTCCCCCCTCACTCTCGCTCTCCTGTCTCTCCCCCTTACTCTCGCTCTCCCTGTCTCTCCCCCTCTCTCTCCTCTCCTTGTCTCTCCCCCTCTCTCGCTCTCCCTGTTTCTCCCCTCTCTCTCCTCTCCCTGTCTCTCCCCCTCTCACTCTCGCTCTCCCTGTCTCTCCCCACTCTCACTCTCGCTCTCCCTGTCTCTCCCCCTCTCTCTCCTCTCCCTGTCTCTCCCGCCTCTCTCTCCTCTCCCTGTCTCTCCCCCCTCTCTCTCCTCTCCTTGTCTCTCCCCCTCTCTCTCCTCACCCTGTCTCTCCCCCTCTCTCTCTCCCCCTCTCTCTCTCCTCTCCCTGTCTCTCCCCTCTCTCTCCTCACCCTGTCTCTCCCCCTCTCTCTCCTCTCCCTGTCTCTCCCCCTCTCTCTCCTCTCCCTGTCTCTCCCCCCTCTCTCTCCTCTCCCTGTCTCTCCCCTCTCCTCACCCTGTCTCTCCCCTCTCTCTCTCTCCCTGTCTCTCCCCCTCTCTCTCCTTTCCCTGTCTCTCCCCCTCTCTCTCTCCTCTCCCTGTCTCTCCCCCTCTCTCTCCTCTCCCTGTCTCTCCCCCTCTCTCTCCTCTCCCTGTCTCTCCCCCTCACTCTCCTCTCCCTGTCTCTCCCCCTCTCTCTCCTCTCCCTGTCTCTCCCCCTCTCTCTCCTCTCCCTGTCTCTCCCCCTCTCTCTCCTCTCCTTGTCTCTCCCTCCTCTCTCTTCACCCTGTCTCTCCCCCTCTCTCTCCTCTCCCTGTCTCTCCCCCTCTCTCTCCTCTCCTTGTCTCTCCCCCTCTCTCTCCTCACCCTGTCTCTCCCCCTCTCTCTCCTCTCCCTGTCTCTCCCCCTCTCTCTCCTCTCCCTGTCTCTCCCCCCTCTCTCTATTCACCCGCTCTACATTTCGTCCTATTCAAATCTGAACTCTTCTAAGAATAAATGTGAACAGATGCAAATGAGAACAAGTGATAAAATCAATGTTTAATCAATGGTTATATGGTGAAAATGCAAACGAGGATGAGTGAGTGAATGTTTAATGAAACACTTGTTTAATGAAAAGGACTTATTTAATAGCCAGCGAGCTGACTTAGCGATGTGTGACAGACTGCCCCACAACGGCTCATGAAAGGAGCACCATTATATTTAGGAAAGGAGGTGACACAATACATGTAGATGAGAAAATGCCACTAATCAGTTGGACATGATTGACAGAGAGAGGAAGGGTGTGTGTGTTTCAGTTCCTCCTCTATGTGTGTAGGATACCATTGTGTAAACAGAGAATCCAATGAAACTTGAATGACATGGGCTTTCTCAGTGACATGTGCATAGCTTTTCTCTCTAGCTGGGTTTGATGAGAGGGCCAGGCTGAGGCCACACAGGGGAGGAGATATTACAGAACCAGGCTCATTAGCCTGCGTTGTCCTATTCTCAGATCTCACACGGCAGAGAGAGGGAGGAAGGCAGATAGATGGAAGGAAGAGAGGAAATAATGGATATTTCATCTGGGCTGATCCTGTCTTCTGGATAGAAGCTGTGTGTGTGTGTGTGTGTGTCACTGGGAACGCGTGCTGCATGCATACGTGCATGTCGTTTTAAGTATGTTTGCTCTACTCCTGGGATTAACTTTCATCTCAATGTTAATTGAGCCTGATCTGCCACTGAAGTTCACTGTATTAAAAATCCTCTCTGATGACCATCGCCATCATCCTCGGTTCCTGGCCCATTCACCTGAGTAAATATGGAGAGTAATTGGTTAGTTAGTAAATGGGAACTGACCAAAGTATATGGCACCGCAGGAGGAGAGTAATTGCAGAGGTTCTGGTCGTGTCCTATAGTTCATACAGTACAATCTTGATGTGTGTAGAGTACACTGGCATAATCATGCTTACCTTATATGGGGTGTTGAGTAAGAGTCATAGGAAACGGAGCAGCCATAGTGACAGTTCTATTTATGAGGCACAGAATTGTATTTGACTCTATTTATGCCTGAATGCTGTTTGTATGTAGTGTGTGTTCATCTACTGCATGCTGTAATGCTAATTGCCCCTGGGGGATAATAAAGTAGTAAACAGACTCTCTATTCTCCTGGAAATAATATGACTGTGTTTGTTCCAATTGACACTTTACAGTTTAATGAACTAACATCTGACTGCTCTATTTCCTCTCACTTCCGTACGTAGTTAGCCCTGTTTGGCTCTTGTATTTTCTTAATCTTATATCTCAGAACAAAACTGTCCATATTAGATAGATTATTCGTATTTCCATGTCATTCCAGATGGTAGAAACCCCATAGAGAGGGCGGAGCCACACTGGTCAATTATACAGAAATAAACAGTTTCCCCCTGATTACTTCAGATCCTTATTTAGTTCAATGAGCTTTATCCAAGTATGAGCTATCTGCTGAGAGGACAGCTTGCCAAATCCTCCACTCAATCTCCTGTTTGTCCTTCCCACACCCCCTCACACACCACTGCTTCACCACCACCCCCCCTCCTTCATCCACCTCTCCTCTCCTCCCCTCCCCATCCCATCCCCTCCGCTACAGTTGTGTAATGGGGGAAATGGGCGTTAACAAAAATATTGCCAAACTGCATGGAAAGCATAGGGGAGGAAGCAGGAGAGCATATCCAGATTGCCAACATTTGAGTTGCTAATTTGAGCTCCAAACGAATTATGTGGCGAGAGAGAAGGAGAGGAGAGGCAGAGAGATACATAAAAAGGGGGAGAGGAGAGAGAGAGAGATGGGGAGAGCAAGAAAGTGAGAGAGTTGGAGAAAGAGGGGGGAAAGTGAGAGAGTTGGAGAAAGAGATGGGAAAGTGAGAGAGTTGGAGAAAGAGGGGGGGAAAGTGAGAGAGTTGGAGAAAAGAGTTGGAGGAGATGGGAAGTGAGAGAGTTGGAGAAAGAGGGGGAAAGTGAGAGAGTTGGAGAAAGAGGGGGAAAGTGAGAGAGTTGGAGAAAGAGATGGGAAAGTGAGAGAGTTGGAGAAAGAGGGGGAAAGTGAGAGAGTTGGAGAAAGAGATGGGAAAGTGAGAGAGTTGGAGAAAAAGAGTTGGAGGGAAAGTGAGAGAGTTGGAGAAAGAGGGGGGAAAGTGAGAGAGTTGTAGAAAGAGGGGGAAAGAGAGAGTTGGAGAAAGAGGGGGAAAGTGAGAGAGTTGGAGAAAGAGGGGGAAAGTGAGAGAGTTGGAGAAAGAGGGGGGGAAAGTGAGATAGTTGGAGAAAGAGGGGGAAAGTGAGAGAGTTGGAGAAAAGAGGTTGGGAAAGTGAGAGAGAGTTGGAGAAAGAGATGGGACAGTGAGAGAGTTGGAGAAAGAGATGGGACAGTGAGAGAGTTGGAGAAAGAGATGGGAAGTGAGAGAGTTGGAGAAAGAGAGAGTTGGGAAAAGTGAGAGAGTTGGAGAAAGAGATGGGAAAGTAAGAGAGTTGGAGAAAGAGATGGGAAGTGAGAGAGTTGGAGAAAGAGATGGGAAGTGAGAGAGTTGGAGAAAGAGGGGGGAAAGTGAGAGAGTTGGAGAAAGAGATGGGAAAGTGAGAGAGTTGGAGAAAAATGTGGGAAAGTGAGAGAGTTGGAGAAAAGAGAGTTGGGAAAGTGAGAGAGTTGGAGAAAGAGGTGGGAAAGTGAGAGAGTTGGGGAAAGTGAAGTGAGAGAGTTGGAGAAAGAGGGGGAAAGTGAGAGAGTTGGAGAAAGAGGGGGAAAGTGAGAGAGTTGGAGAAAGAGGGGAAAGTGAGAGAGTTGGAGAAAGAGGGGAAAGTGAGAGAGTTGGAGAAAGAGGTGGGAAAGTGAGGGAGTTGGAGAAAGAGATGGGAAAGTGAGAGAGTTGGAGAAAGAGGTGGAAAGTGAGAGAGTTGGAGTTGGAAAGAGATGGGAAAGTGAGAGAGTTGGAGAAAATGTGGGAAAGTGAGAGAGTTGGAGAAAGAGAGTTGGGAAAGTGGGAAAGTAAGAGAGTTGGAGAAAGAGATGGGAAAGAGAGTTGGGAAAGAGATGGGAAGTGAGAGATTGGAGAAAGAGGGGGAAAGTGAGAGAGTTGGAGATGGGAAAGAGATGGGAAAGTGAGAGAGTTGGAGAAAGAGGTGGGAAAGTGAGAGAGTTGGAGAAAGAGGGGGGAAGAGTTGGAGAAAGAGGAAAGTGAGAGTTGGAGAAAAAGTGGGAAAGTGAGAGAGTTGGAGAAAGAGGTGGGAAAGTGAGAGAGAGTTGGAGAAAAGAGGTGGGAAAGTGAGAGAGTTGGAGAAAGATGGGGAAAGTGAGAGAGTTGGAGAAAGAGGGGGAAAGTGAGAGAGTTGGAGAAAGAGATGGGAAAGTGAGAGAGTTGGAGAAAGAGATGGGAAGTGAGAGAGTTGGAGAAAGAGATGGGAAAGTGAGAGTTGGAGAAAGAGATGGGAAAGTGAGAGAGTTGGAAAAATGTGGGAAAGTGAGAGAGTTGGAGAAAGAGGGGAAAGTGAGAGAGTTGGGAGAAAAAGAGATGGGGAAGTGAGAGAGTTGGAGAAAGAGGGGGAAAGAGGGGGAAAGTGCGAGAGTTGGGGAAAGTGAGAGAGTTGGAGAAAGAGGGGGGAAAGTGAGAGAGTTGGAGAAAGAGAGTTGGGGAAAGTGAGAGAGTTGGAGAAAGAGGGGGAAAGTGAGAGAGTTGGAGAAAGAGGTGGGAAAGTGAGGGAGTTGGAGAAAGAGGGGGGAAAGTGAGAGAGTTGGAGAAAGAGGTGGAAAGTGAGAGAGTTGGAGAAAGAGATGGGAAAGTGAGAGAGTTGGAGAAAGAGGTGGGAAAGTGAGAGAGTTGGAGAAAGAGGTGGGAAAGTGAGAGAGTTGGAGAAAGAGGTGGGAAAGTGAGAGAGTTGGAGAAAGAGGTGGGAAAGTGAGAGAGTTGGAGAAAGAGATGGGAAAGTGAGAGAGTTGGAGAAAGAGGTGGGAAAGTGAGAGAGTTGGAGAAAGAGGTGGGAAAGTGAGAGAGTTGGAGAAAGAGGTGAGAGAGTTGGGAAAGGGGAAAGTGAGAGAGTTGGAAAGAGGGGGAAAAGAGATGGGAAAGAGAGAGAGTTAGAGAAAGAGGTGGGAAAGTGAGAGAGTTGGAGAAAGAGATGGGAAAGAGAGTGTGTGTGAGAGAGGTCCTTAATAAAGCAGAAGAGGTTATGTAGCTGTGTGACTGCAGAGTGATCAAAGTGTTTTAAAACAGAGCAGCCTTGAGACCCCTCTCCAGCACATCGCTCCCCCACACTCCCTAACTCCCTCTGCCTTCTCCCCTCTCCACTTGCCTCCCTATCCCCCTCTCCCTTCCCCCTCTCCCCTAGAGAGTCTGCCTTCCCCCTCTCCAGTTGCCTCCCTATCTCCCTCTGCCTTCTCCCTCTCCCCCTGCCTCCATATCTCCCCCTGAGTTCTCCCTCTCCCCCCTGCCTCCCTATTCTCTCTGCCTTCCCCCTCTCCAGTTGCCTCCCTATCTCCTCTGAGTTCTCCCCTCTGGAGATCTCCCTCCTCCCCTGAGTTCTGGGAAAGTCTGAGAGTTCCCCCCTCCCCCTGCCTGAGGCCTTTCCCTCTGCCTCCCTAGGGGGAAAGTCTCCCTTGGAGAAAAGGGGGCCTCCCCTGCCTTCTCCTCTCCATCTGCCTCCCTATCTCCCCCTGGGGAAAGTCTCCCTGGAGAAAGAGATGGGAAAGTGAGAGAGTCTCCCCCAGCCTCCCTATCTCTCTCTGCCTTGGAGAAAGAGGGGAAAGTCCATGTTGGAGAAAGATGGGGAAATCTGCCTTCCCCCTCCCCCTGGGCCTCCCTATTGGAGAAAGCCTTCCCCCTGAGAGAGTTCCCCTGCATTGGAGAAAGAGATCTCCCTCTGAGAGTTCTCCCCCTGCCTCCCCCTGCCTTCCCCCTCTCCTCCTGCCTCCCCCATGTCTTCCCCCCTTCCCCAGAGTCCGCCTCTCCCTATCTCCTCTGAGTTCCCCCTCTCCCCTGCCTCCCCCTGCCTTCTCCCTCTGCCCCTGCCTCCTATTTCCCTCTGCCTTCCCCCTCTCCCCTGCCTCCCCCTGAGATGGGAAGTCTCACCCTGCCTCCCTATCTCTCTCTGAGAGTTCCCCCTCTCCAGATTGGAAAGTATCTCCCTCTGCCTTCTCCCTCTCCCCATCTCCCTCTGCCTTCTCCCTCTCCCCTGCCTCCCTAGTCTCTCTGCCTTCCCCCTCCCCCTGCCTCCCTATGAGAGAGTTCCCCCTCTGAGAGAGTTGGAGAAAGAGGGGGGGAAAGTGAGAGAGTTCTGAAAGTGAGAGAGTCTCTCCCCTGCCTCCCTATCTCCCCTGCCTTCCCCTCTCCCCCTGCCTCCCTATCACCCTCTGCCTTCCCCCTCTCCCCTGCCTCCCTATCTCCCCTGTGAGAGAGTTGCCTCCCTATCTCCCTGCCTTCCCCCTCTCCCCCTGAAAGAGGGGGAAAGTCCCTATCTCCCTCTGCCTTCCCCCTCTCCCCCTGCCTCCCCTGCCTTCCCCCCTGTCCTCCTGCCTCCCCCATGAGATTCCCCCCTTCCCCAGAGTTCCGCCTGGGAAAGTATCTCCCTCTGTGAGAGAGTTGGAGAAAGAGGTGGGCCTCCCCCTCTCCCCCTGGCCTCCCCCTGCCTTCTCCCTCTGCCCCTGCCTCCCTATTTCCCTCTGTTCCCCCTCTCCCCCTGCCTCCCCTGCCTTCTCCTCTCCCTGGGGAAAGTGTCTTGGAGAAAGAGGTCCCTCTCCCTCTGCCTCCCTATCTCCCTCTGAGAGAGAGTTAAGAGAAAGAGGTGGGAAAGTGCCTTGGAGAAAGAGATCTCCCTCCCCTGTCTTCTCCCTCTCCCCCTGCCTCCCTATTTCCCTCTGCCTTCCCCCTCTCCCCTGCCTCCCCCTGCCTTCTAAAACCCTCTCCCCTGCTCTCCCCTGCCTTCTCCCCTCTCCATCTGCCTCCCCTGCCTTCTCCCTCTCCATCTGCCTCCCTATCTCCCCCTGCCTTCCCCCTCTCCCCCTGCCTCCCCTGCCTTCTCCCTCTGCCTCCCCATCTCCCTCTGCCTCCCTATCTCCCCTGCCTCCCCTGCCTTCTCCCTCTGCCTCCCTATCTCCCTCTGCCTTCCCCCTCTCCCCCCTCCCTCCCCTGCCTTCCCCCTCTCCATCTGCCTCCCTATCTCCCCTGCCTTCCCCCTCTCCCCCTGCCTCCCCATGCCTTCTCCCTCTCTCCCCAGCCTCCCTGCCTCCCTCTGCCTTCTCGCCACCTGCCTCCCTATCTCCCTCTGCCTTCCCCCTCTCCGCCTGCCTTCCTCCTTCCCCCTGCCTCCCCCATGCCTTCCCCTCTTCCCCAGCCTTCCCCCATCTCCCCTATCTCCTTCTGCCTTCCCCCTCTCCCCCCAGCCTCTTCCTCCCTGCTTTTCCCCTGCCTCCCCTGCCTTACCCCCTCTCCCCTGCCTTCCCCCTCTCCCTTGCCTCCCTATCTCCCCTGCCTTCCCCCTCTCCCCTGCCTCCCTATCTCCCTCTGCCTTCCCCCTCTCCCCCTGCCTCCCCTGCCTTCCCCCTGTCCTCCTGCCACCCCATGTCTTCCCCCTTCCCCAGACTTCCGCCTCTCCCCTATCTCCCTCTGCCTTCCCCCCTCCCCCTCTCCCCTGCCTTCTCCCTCTGCCCCTGCCTCCCTATTTCCCTCTGCCTTCCCCCTCTCCCCCTGCCTCCCCCTGCCTTCTCCCTCTCCCTCCCCCTGTCTTCTCCCTCTCCCTCTGCCTCCCTATCTCCCTCTGCCTTCCCCCTCTCCCCCTGCCTCCCCCTGCCTTCTCACTCTCCCTCCCCTGTCTTCTCCCTCTCCCCCTGCCTCCCTATTTCCCTCTGCCTTCCCCCCTCTCCCCCTGCCTCCCCCTGCCTTCTCCCTCTCCCCCTGCCCCCTGCCTTCTCCCTCTCCATCTGCCTCCCCCTGCCTTCTCCCTCTCCATCTGCCTCCCTATCTCCCCTGCCTTCCCCCTCTCCTCTGCCTCCCCCTGCCTTCTCCCTCTGCCTCCCCATCTCCCTCTGCCTTCCCCCTCCCCCTGCCTCCCCCTGCCTTCTCCCTCTGCCTCCCTATCTCCCTCTGCCTCCCCCTCTCCCCCTGCCTCCCCCTGCCTTCTCCCTCTCCATCTGCCTCCCTATCTCCCCCTGCCTTCCCCCTCTCCCCTGCCTCCCCCATGCCTTCCCCCTCTCCCCCAGCCTCCATACCTCCCTCTGCCTTCCCCCTCGCCACCTGCCTCCCTATCTCCCTCTGCCTTCCCCTCTCCGCCTGCCTTCCTCCTTTCCCCCTGCCTCCCCATGCCTTCCCCCTCTTCCCCAGCCTTCCCCCTCTCCCCTATCTCCTTCTGCCTTCCCCTCTCCCTCTTCCTCCCTGCTTTTCCCCTGCCTCCCCCTGCCTTACCCCCTCTCCCCTGCCTTCCCCTGCCTCTCCCCTCTCCCTCTGCCTTCCCCTGCCTCCCCCCTCCCCCTCCCCCTGCCTTCCCCCTCTCCCGCTGCCTTCCCCCTCTCCCGCTGCCTCCCCTGCCTCACCCCTCTCCCCCTGCCTCACCCCTCTCCCCCTGCCTCCCCTCTCTCCCCCTGCCTTCCCCTGCCTCACCCCTCTCCCCCTGCCTCCCCTCTCTCCCCCTGCCTCACCCCTCTCCCCCTGCCTTCCTCTGCCTCACCCCTCTCCCCCTGCCTCACCCCTCTCCCCCTGCCTTCCCCTCTCCCCCATCCCTCTGGTTCTGTCGCTCTGTCACCATCCCCTCAAATCCCCTTTTCTCCCTGTTTTTTGGATGAGAACCCCCATAGCCTGAAAGAGGATGCAAATGTATGAATGTGTGTGTGACAGAGAGAGAGACAGAGAGAGGACAAGAGGGAGAGAGAAAAGAGAGGAGAGCTTTGTTTGAAATGTTTAAATTGGCCAGTTTTTTTGCAAATCCACTGATCTTTTTTAAATGAATAAGTAAACATGCTTTTGTCCCCACTAATAGGCTGTATGTCTGTCTGTCAGTGTGTGTCTGTTTCTGTATCTCTGTATGTCTGTCTGTCGGTGTGTGTCTGTTTCTGTATCTCTGTATGTCTGTCTGTCAGTGTGTGTGTCTGTTTCTGCATCTCTGTCTGTTGGTGTGTGTGTCTGTTTCTGCATCTCTGTATGTCTGTCTGTCAGTGTGTGTCTGTTTCTGCATCTCTGTATGTCTGTCTGTCAGTGTGTGTGTCTGTTTCTGCATCTCTGTCTGTTGGTGTGTGTGTCTGTTTCTGTATCTCTGTATGTCTGTCTGTCAGTGTGTGTGTCTGTTTCTGCATCTCTGTCTGTTGGTGTGTGTGTCTGTTTCTGTATCACTGTATGTCTGTCTGTCAGTGTGTGTCTGTTTCTGTATCTCTGTATGTCTGTCTGTCGGTGTGTGTCTGTTTCTGTATCTCTGTATGTCTGTCTGTCAGTGTGTGTGTCTGTTTCTGCATCTCTGTCTGTTGGTGTGTGTGTCTGTTTCTGCATCTCTGTATGTCTGTCTGTCAGTGTGTGTCTGTTTCTGCATCTCTGTATGTCTGTCTGTTGGTGTGTGTGTCTGTTTCTGCATCTCTGTATGTCTGTCTGTCGGTGTGTGTCTGTTTCTGCATCTCTGTATGTCTGTCTGTCTGTTGGTGTGTGTCTGTTTCTGCATCTCTGTATGTCTGTCTGTCGGTGTGTGTCTGTTTCTGCATCTCTGTATGTCTGTCTGTCAGTGTGTGTGTCTGTTTCTGCATCTCTGTATGTCTGTCTGTCGGTGTGTGTCTGTTTCTGCATCTCTGTGTGTGTGTCTGTTTCTGCATCTCTGTCTGTTGGTGTGTGTGTCTGTTTCTGCATCTCTGTATGTCTGTCTGTCGGTGTGTGTCTGTTTCTGTATCTCTGTATGTCTGTCTGTCAGTGTGTGTGTCTGTTTCTGCATCTCTGTCTGTTGGTGTGTGTGTCTGTTTCTGTATCTCTGTATGTCTGTCTGTCAGTGTGTGTGTCTGTTTCTGCATCTCTGTCTGTTGGTGTGTGTGTCTGTTTCTGTATCACTGTATGTCTGTCTGTCAGTGTGTGTCTGTTTCTGTATCTCTGTATGTCTGTCTGTCGGTGTGTGTCTGTTTCTGTATCTCTGTATGTCTGTCTGTCAGTGTGTGTGTCTGTTTCTGCATCTCTGTCTGTTGGTGTGTGTGTCTGTTTCTGCATCTCTGTATGTCTGTCTGTCAGTGTGTGTCTGTTTCTGCATCTCTGTATGTCTGTCTGTTGTGTGTGTGTCTGTTTCTGCATCTCTGTATGTCTGTCTGTCGGTGTGTGTCTGTTTCTGCATCTCTGTATGTCTGTCTGTCTGTTGGTGTGTGTCTGTTTCTGCATCTCTGTATGTCTGTCTGTCGGTGTGTGTCTGTTTCTGCATCTCTGTATGTCTGTCTGTCAGTGTGTGTGTCTGTTTCTGCATCTCTGTATGTCTGTCTGTCGGTGTGTGTCTGTTTCTGCATCTCTGTGTGTGTGTCTGTTTCTGCATCTCTGTCTGTTGGTGTGTGTGTCTGTTTCTGCATCTCTGTATGTCTGTCTGTCGGTGTGTGTCTGTTTCTGCATCTCTGTGTGTGTGTCTGTTTCTGCATCTCTGTCTGTTGGTGTGTGTGTCTGTTTCTGCATCTCTGTATGTGTCTGTCAGTGTGTGTCTGTTTCTGCATCTCTGTATGTCTGTCTGTCGGTGTGTGTGTCTGTTTCTGCATCTCTGTCTGTCTGTCGGTGTGTGTGTCTGTTTCTGCATCTCTGTATGTCTGTCTGTCGGTGTGTGTCTGTTTCTGCATCTCTGTATGTCTGTCTGTCTGTTGGTGTGTGTCTGTTTCTGCATCTCTGTATGTCTGTCTGTCAGTGTGTGTGTTTGTTTCTGCATCTCTGTATGTCTGTCTGTCAGTGTGTGTCTGTTTCTGCATCTCTGTATGTCTGTCTGTCAGTGTGTGTGTCTGTTTCTGCATCTCTGTCTGTTGGTGTGTGTGTCTGTTTCTGCATCTCTGTATGTGTCTGTCAGTGTGTGTCTGTTTCTGCATCTCTGTATGTCTGTCTGTTGGTGTGTGTGTCTGTTTCTGCATCTCTGTATTTCTGTCTGTCGGTGTGTGTGTCTGTTTCTGCATCTCTGTCTGTCTGTCGGTGTGTGTGTCTGTTTCTGCATCTCTGTATGTCTGTCTGTCAGTGTGTGTGTCTGTTTCTGCATCTCTGTATGCCTGTCTGTCGGTGTGTGTCTGTTTCTGCATCTCTGTATGTCTGTCTGTCGGTGTGTGTCTGTTTCTGTATCTCTGTATGTCTGTCTGTCGGTGTGTGTCTGTTTCTGTATCTCTGTATGTCTGTCTGTCAGTGTGTGTGTCTGTTTCTGCATCTCTGTCTGTTGGTGTGTGTGTCTGTTTCTGCATCTCTGTATGTCTGTCTGTCAGTGTGTGTCTGTTTCTGCATCTCTGTATGTCTGTCTGTTGGTGTGTGTGTCTGTTTCTGCATCTCTGTATGTCTGTCTGTTGGTGTGTGTGTCTGTTTCTGTATCTCTGTATGTCGGTCTGTTGGTGTGTGTCTGTTTCTGTATCTCTGTATGTCTGTCTGTCGGTGTGTGTGTCTGTTTCTGCATCTCTGTCTGTCTGTCGGTGTGTGTGTCTGTTTCTGCATCTCTGTATGTCTGTCTGTCAGTGTGTGTGTCTGTTTCTGCATCTCTGTCTGTCTGTCGGTGTGTGTGTCTGTTTCTGCATCTCTGTATGTCTGTCTGTCTGTTGGTGTGTGTCTGTTTCTGCATGTCTGTATGTCTGTCTGTCTGTTGGTGTGTGTCTGTTTCTGTATCTCTGTATGTCTGTCTGTCGGTGTGTGTCTGTTTCTGCATATCTGTATGTCTGTCTGTTGGTGTGTGTCTGTTTCCGTATCTGTGTATGTCTGTCTGTCTGTTGGTGTGTGTCTGTTTCTGTATCTCTGTCTGTCTGTCTGTTGGTGTGTGTCTGTTTCTGTATCTCTGTATGTCTGTCTGTTGGTGTGTGTGTCTGTTTCTGCATCTCTGTATGTCTGTCTGTCTGTTAGAGTGTGTCTGTTTCTGCATCTCTGTATGTCTGTCTGTCTGTTGGTGTGTGTCTGTTTCTGCATCTCTGTATGTCTGTCTGTCTGTTGGTGTGTGTGTCTGTTTCTGCATCTCTGTATGTCTGTCTGTCAGTGTGTGTCTGTTTCTGCATCTCTGTATGTCTGTCTGTTGGTGTGTGTGTCTGTTTCTGCATCTCTGTATGTCTGTCTGTCTGTTGGTGTGTGTCTGTTTCTGTATCTCTGTATGTCTGTCTGTCGGTGTGTGTCTGTTTCTGTATCTCTGTATGTCTGTCTGTCGGTGTGTGTGTCTGTTTCTGCATCTCTGTATGTCTGTCTGTCAGTGTGTGTCTGTTTCTGCATCTCTGTATGTCTGTCTGTCTGTTGGTGTGTGTCTGTTTCTGCATCTCTGTATGTCTGTCTGTCTGTTGGTGTGTGTGTCTGTTTCTGCATCTCTGTATGTCTGTCTGTCAGTGTGTGTCTGTTTCTGCATCTCTGTATGTCTGTCTGTTGGTGTGTGTGTCTGTTTCTGCATCTCTGTATGTCTGTCTGTCTGTTGGTGTGTGTCTGTTTCTGTATCTCTGTATGTCTGTCTGTCGGTGTGTGTGTCTGTTTCTGTATCTCTGTATGTCTGTCTGTCGGTGTGTGTGTCTGTTTCTGTATCTCTGTATGTCTGTCTGTCGGTGTGTGTGTCTGTTTCTGCATCTCTGTATGTCTGTCTGTCAGTGTGTGTCTGTTTCTGCATCTCTGTATGTCTGTCTGTCTGTTGGTGTGTGTCTGTTTCTGCATCTCTGTATGTCTGTCTGTCTGTTGGTGTGTGTGTCTGTTTCTGCATCTCTGTATGTCTGTCTGTCAGTGTGTGTCTGTTTCTGCATCTCTGTATGTCTGTCTGTTGGTGTGTGTGTCTGTTTCTGCATCTCTGTATGTCTGTCTGTCTGTTGGTGTGTGTCTGTTTCTGTATCTCTGTATGTCTGTCTGTCGGTGTGTGTGTCTGTTTCTGTATCTCTGTATGTCTGTCTGTCAGTGTGTGTCTGTTTCTGCATCTCTGTATGTCTGTCTGTCAGTGTGTGTCTGTTTCTGCATCTCTGTATGTCTGTCTGTCTGTTGGTGTGTGTCTGTTTCTGCATCTCTGTCTGTCTGTCTGTCTGTCTGTTGGTGTGTGTGCCTGCATGCGTGTCTTGTGTATTTGTATGTAAGTGTGCGGTGTGTGTGTGTGTGTGTGTGTCTGTGTGTATACATCTCTACAGCATGTTCAGGCCATCCTCCAGTCTCTCTATGTACAGTGTCTTGCGAAAGTATTCGGCCCCCTTGAACTTTGCGACCTTTTGCCACATTTCAGGCTTCAAACATAAAGATATAAAACTGTATTTTTTTGTGAAGAATCAACAACAATTGGGACACAATCATGAAGTGGAACGACATTTATTGGATATTTCAAACTTTTTTAACAAATCATAAACTGAAAAATTGGGCGTGCAAAATTATTCAGCCCCCGTAAGTTAATAGTTTGTAGCGCCACCTTTTGCTGCGATTACAGCTGTAAGTCGCTTGGGGTATGTCTCTACCAGTTTTGCACATCGAGAGACTGAATTTTTTTTCCCATTCCTCCTTGCAAAACAGCTCGAGCTCAGTGAGGTTGGATGGAGAGCATTTGTGAACAGCAGTTTTCAGTTCTTTCCACAGATTCTCGATTGGATTCAGGTCTGGACTTTGACTTGGCCATTCTAACATCTGGATATGTTTATTTTTGAACCATTCCATTGTAGATTTTGCTTTATGTTTTGGATCATTGTCTTGTTGGAAGACAAATCTCCGTCTCAGTCTGAGGTCTTTTGCAGACTCCATCAGGTTTTCTTCCAGAATGGTCCTGTATTTGGCTCCATCCATCTTCCCATCAATTTTAACCATCTTCCCTGTCCCTGCTGAAGAAAAGCAGGCCCAAACCATGATGCTGCCACCACCATGTTTGACAGTGGGGATGGTGTGTTCAGGGTGATGAGCTGTGTTGCTTTTACGCCAAACATAACGTTTTGCATTGTTGCCAAAAAGTTCAATTTTGGTTTCATCTGACCAGAGCACCTTCTTCCACATGTTTGGTGTGTCTCCCAGGTGGCTTGTGGCAAACTTTAAACAACACTTTTTATGGATATCTTTAAGAAATGGCTTTCTTCTTGCCACTCTTCCATAAAGGCCAGATTTGTGCAATATACGACTGATTGTTGTCCTATGGACAGAGTGTCCCACCTCAGCTGTAGATCTCTGCAGTTCATCCAGAGTGATCATGGGCCTCTTGGCTGCATCTCTGATCAGTCTTCTCCTTGTATGAGCTGAAAGTTTAGAGGGACGGCCAGATCTTGTAGATTTGCAGTGGTCTGATACTCCTTCCATTTCAATATTATCGCTTGCACAGAGCTCCTTGGGATGTTTAAAGCTTGGGAAATCATTTTGTATCCAAATCCGGCTTTAAACTTCTTCACAACAGTATCTCGGACCTGCCTGGTGTGTTCCTTGTTCTTCATGATGCTCTCTGCGCTTTTAACGGACCTCTGAGACTATCACAGTGCAGGTGCATTTATACGGAGACTTGATTACACACAGGTGGATTGTATTTATCATCATTAGTCATTTAGGTCAACATTGGATCATTCAGAGATCCTCACTGAACTTCTGGAGAGAGTTCCGGCGCCGACAGAGATGGCCGCCTCGCTTCGCGTTCCTAGGAAACTATGCAGTTTTTAGTTTTTTTACGTGTTATTTCTTACATTAGTACCCCAGGTCATCTTAGGTTTCATTACATACAGTCGAGAAGAACTACTGAATATAAGATCAGCGTCAACTCACCATCAGTACGACCAAGAATATGTTTTTCGCGACGCGGATCCTGTGTTCTGCCTTACAAACAGGACAACGGAATGGATCGCATGCAGCGACCCAAAAAAACGACTCCCAAAAAGAGGGAAACGAGGCGGTCTTCTGGTCAGACTCCGGAGATGGGCACACCGTGCACCACTCCCCAGCATTCTTCTTGCCAATGTCCAGTCTCTTGACAACAAGGTTGATGAAATCCGAGCAAGGGTAGCATTCCAGAGGGACATCAGAGACTGTAACGTTCTGTGCTTCACGGAAACATGGCTCACTGGAGAGACGCTATCCGAGGCGGTGCAGCCAACGGGTTTCTCCACGCATCGTGCCGACAGAAACAAACACCTTTCTGGTAAGAAGAGGGGCGGGGGCGTATGCCTTATGGCTAACGAGACATGGTGTGATGAAAGAAACATACAGGAACTCAAATCCTTCTGTTCACCTGCTTTAGAATTCCTCACAATCAAATGTAGACCGCATTATCTACCAAGAGAATTCTCTTCGATTATAATCACAGCCGTATATATCCCCCCCCCAAGCAGACACATCGATGGCTCTGAACAAACTTTATTTAACTCTTTGCAAACTGGAAACCATTTATCTGGAGGCTGCATTCATTGTAGCTGGGGATTTTAACAAGGCTAATCTGAAAACAAGACTCCCTAAATATTATCAGCATATCGATTGCGCAACCAGGGGTGGAAAAACCTTGGATCATTGTTACTCTAACTTCCGCGACGCATATAAGGCCCTGCCCCGCCCCCCTTTCGGAAAAGCTGACCACGACTCCATTTTGTTGATCCCTGCCTACAGACAGAAACTAAAACAACAAACACACTCCAAGACTGCTTCCATCACGTGGACTGGGATATGTTTCGTATTGCGTCAGATAACAACATTGACGAATACGCTGATTCGGTGTGCGAGTTCATTAGAACGTGCGTTGAAGATGTCGTTCCCATAGCAACGATTAAAACATTCCCTAACCAGAAACCGTGGATTGATGGCAGCATTCGCGTGAAACTGAAAGCACGAACCACTGCTTTTAATCAGGGCAAGGTGTCTGGTAACATGACCGAATACAAACAGTGCAGCTATTCCCTCCGCAAGGCTATCAAACAAGCTAAGCGTCAGTATAGAGACAATGTAGAATCTCAATTCAACGGCTCAGACACAAGAGGCATGTGGCAGGGTCTACAGTCAATCACGGACTACAGGAAGAAATCCAGCCCAGTCGCGGACCAGGATGTCTTGCTCCCAGGCAGACTAAATAACTTTTTTGCCCGCTTTGAGGACAATACAGTGCCACTGACACGCCCTGCAACGAAAACATGTGGTCTCTCCTTCACTGCAGCCAAGGTGAGTAAGACATTTAAACATGTTAACCCTCGCAAGGCTGCAGGCCCAGACGGTATCCCCAGCCGCGCCCTCAGAGCATGCGCAGACCAGCTGGCCGGTGTGTTTACGGACATATTCAATCAATCCCTATACCAGTCTGCTGTTCCCACATGCTTCAAGAGGGCCACCATTGTTCCTGTTCCCAAGAAAGCTAAGGTAACTGAGCTAAACGACTACCGCCCCGTAGCACTCACTTCCGTCATCATGAAGTGCTTTGAGAGACTAGTCAAGGACCATATCCCCTCCACCCTACCTGACACCCTAGACCCACTCCAATTTGCTTACCGCCCAAATAGGTCCACAGACGATGCTATCTCAACCACACTGCACACTGCCCTAACTCATCTGGACAAGAGGAATACCTATGTGAGAATGCTGTTCATCGACTACAGCTCGGCATTCAACACCATAGTACCCTCCAAGCTCGTCATCAAGCTCGAGACCCTGGGTCTCGACCCCGCCCTGTGCAACTGGGTACTGGACTTCCTGACGGGCCGCCCCCAGGTGGTGAGGGTAGGCAACAACATCTCCTCCCTGCTGATCCTCAACACTTGGGCCCCACAAGGGTGTGTTCTGAGCCCTCTCCTGTACTCCCTGTTCACCCACGACTGCGTGGCCACGCACGCCTCCAACTCAATCATCAAGTTTGCGGACGACACAACAGTGGTAGGCTTGATTACCAACAATGACGAGACGGCCTACAGGGAGGAGGTGAGGGCCCTCGGAGTGTGGTGTCAGGAAAATAACCTCACACTCAACGTCAACAAAACTAAGGAGATGATTGTGGACTTCAGGAAACAGCAGAGGGAACACCCCCCTATCCACATTGATGGAACAGTAGTGGAGAGGGTAGCAAGTTAAGTTCCTCGGCATACACATCACAGACAAACTGAATTGGTCCACTCACACAGACAGCATCGTGAAGAAGGCGCAGCAGCACCTCTTCAACCTCAGGAGGCTGAAGAAATTCGGCTTGTCACCAAAAGCACTCACAAACTTCTACAGATGCACAATCGAGAGCATCCTGGCGGGCTGTATCACCGCCTGGTACGGCAACTGCTCCGCCCTCAACCGTAAGGCTCTCCAGAGGGTAGTGAGGTCTGCACAACGCATCACCGGGGGCAAACTACCTGCCCTCCAGGACACCTACACCACCCGATGTTACAGGAAGGCCATAAAGATCATCAAGGACATCAACCACCCGAGCCACTGCCTGTTCACCCCGCTATCATCCAGAAGGCGAGGTCAGTACAGGTGCATCAAAGCTGGGACCGAGAGACTGAAAAACAGCTTCTATCTCAAGGCCATCAGACTGTTAAACAGCCACCACTAACATTGAGTGGCTGCTGCCAACACACTGACACTGACTCAACTCCAGCCAGCTTAATAATGGGAATTGATGGGAAATGATGTAAATATATCACTAGCCACTTTAAACAATGCTACCTTATATAATGTTACTTACCCTACATTATTCATCTCATATGCATACGTATATACTGTACTCTATATCATCGACTGCATCCTTATGTAATACATGTATCACTAGCCACTTTAACTATGCCACTTTGTTTACATACTCATCTCATATGTATATACTGTACTCGATACCATCTACTGTATCTTGCCTATGCTGCTCTGTACCATCACTCATTCATATATCCTTATGTACATATTCTTTATCCCCTTACACTGTGTATAAGACAGTAGTTTTGGAATTGTTAGTTAGATTACTTGTTGGTTATTACTGCATTGTCGGAACTAGAAGCACAAGCATTTCGCTACACTCGCATTAACATCTGCTAACCATGTGTATGTGACAAATAACATTTTATTTGATTTGAGAGTTTGCTGCACTGAAAGTAAAGGGGCTGAATAATTTTGCACGCCCAATTTTTCAGTTTTTGATATGTTAAAAAAGTTTGAAATATCCAATAAATGTCGTTCCACTTCATGATTGTGTCCCACTTGTTGTTGATTCTTCACAAAAAAATACAGTTTTATATCTTTATGTTTGAAGCCTGAAATGTGGCAAAAGGTCGCAAAGTTCAAGGCGGCTGAATACTTTCGCAAGGCACTGTAGGTAGATGTGACCAGTTCACGCATCAGAAGAGGTTCACTATGGCAGAATCAGCATCAGAAGTCACACTGCATACTGTACTCACCTTTACAGATGAGCCAGTGATGGGCGGAGAGATGCCTAGTGCCCTACACACCTCAAGTGATGAGCGGAGAGATGCCTAGTGCCCTACATACCTCAAGTGATGAGCGGAGAGATGCCCAGTGCCCTACACACCTCAAGTGATGGGCAGAGAGATGCCCATTGCCCTACACACCTCAAGTGATGAGCGGAGAGATGCCCAGTGCCCTACATACCTCAAGTGATGAGCGGAGAGATGCCCAGTGCCCTACACACCTCAAGTGATGAGCGGAGAGATGCCCAGTGCCCTACATACCTCAAGTGATGAGCGGAGAGATGCCCAGTGCCCTACAAACCTCAAGTGATGAGCGGAGAGATGCCCAGTGCCCTACACACCTCAAGTGATGGGCGGAGAGATGCCCAGTGCCCTACACACCTCAAGTGATGGGCGGAGAGATGCCCAGTGCCCTACACACCTCAAGTGATGGGCGGAGAGATGCCCAGTGCCCTACACACCTCAAGTGATGGGCGGAGAGATGCCCAGTGCCCTACATATGAGACTAGACACATCATGTGATGCACGGTGGATACCTCACACACCACGGCTGCACTCCTCCTCTATGGACTACTTTAGGTCAGAGCCTTATGAATTACTGACCACTGTGTACTTGGGAATAGGCAGCCATTTTGGACGCAGACATGTATACTGACATCACTCAGGGCCCACTGGATCCCATTGGGTCACACAATGTCTCTAGCTACAATGAATGTGTTCGATGTAGGTCATTGAATGTGATGTGACACTAGCCTGGCCCCATTCTGCATTTGCTGCAGCCAACTCTAGTTTCTATCGTCCGTCATGGCATACATGTGTTTGGCGTGACAATGGATGAGCACAGAGAAGTGTGAGTGTGTGGGAGAATGAGAGAGAGAGAGAGAGAGAGAGAGAGAGCAAGAGAGAGAGAGAGAGAGAGCAAGAGAGAGAGAGAGAGAGAGCAAGAGAGAGAAAGCGAGAGAGAGAGAGAGAGAGAGCGAGCAAGAGAGAGACAGAGAGAGAGAGAGAGAGAGATAGTGAGCCTGGCCTCGCTATCGAGAGAGGCCTCCATTGGCAGACCTGGCTTTCAAAAGACAGGCTATGTGCCCACTGCCCACAAAACGAGGTGGAAACCGGGCTGCACTTCCTAACCTCCTGCCAAATGTATGACCATATTAGAGACCACAGGAGGCTGCTGAGGGGAGGGTGGCTCATAATAATGTCTGGAACGGAGAAAATGTAATGGCATCAACCACATGGAAGCCATTCCCCTGATTCCTCTCCAGCCATTACCACAAGCCATGCTCCCCAATTAAGGTGCCACCAGCCTCCTGTTTTAGAGATACACATTTCCCTCAGATTACACAAACCCTGAAAGAATTTGAAAACAAGACAAATCTTGATAAACTTCCTTATCTATTAGGTGAAATACCACAGTGTGCTACCACAGCAGCTGGACTTGTGACCACAAGAAAACGTTAACCAGTGGAGCACAAGCACCATTGTAAATACAACCTATGTGTATCTGTTTATTCATCTTCCCTTTCATACGTAAAACTATTTGCTCATTGTTACAACAATGTACATGGCCAATGATATAACATTTGAAATTAAACTTGCGTGTGTAATGTTTTCTGTTTATTTCCCTTGTTTATTTCCCTTTTGTTTATTGTCTATTTCACTTGCTTTGGCATTGTTTCCCATGCCAATAAAGCCCATTGAATTGGAGCGAGAGAGAGAGACAGAGACAGAGACAGAGAGAGAGAGAGAGAGAGAGAAGAGAGAGAGAGAAAGAGAGAGAGAAAGAGAGAGAGAGAGAGACCCAGGGTTCTGCCTCACCTGACAAATGAGGTTAGTTTAGTCACAGCACAGAGTGAATTTGATCATCTTTCTGGTTTAGTCCTTCTGACTGTACTATTGTACAAACAGAGACATGTGAACCAAAACTACATATCTTACTGTTAAAGCCCTTTCCTGTAGTCAATTACCAAAAGTGCCCTCTTTGGCCTCATGGGTGGAATGCTATTAATATTTTTCATAATTTCATTATTATTAAAGTTGAATTATTTTTTTTTTTCCAATGTTTCTATATCAAATAGTTTTGTTATATTTCAGTCTTTTGGGATGTATATAAAGTGTAATCTTGCGATGCAAACTCAAAATTGAATTCGTTTCAACTCTGTATCTGACATGGCTCAGTGTCACGCTCTGACCGTAGAGAGCTTTTTATGTCTCTATTTTGGTTTGGTCAGGGTGTGATTTGGGTGGGCATTCTATGTTCTTTATTTCTAGGTTTTGTGTTTCTATGTTTTGGCCGGGTATTGTTCTCAATCAGGGACAGCTGTCTATCGTTGTCGCTGATTGGGAATCATACTTAGGCAGCCTGTTTTGCCACCTTAGGTTGTGTTATGTTGTTAGCTCTGTGTAGCCTTCAGTTGAAATAAAGCATGAACACTTACCACGCTGCATCTTGGTCCACTTCTTCCAACGAGCGTTACACTCAGGTGTATTCTTTTACAGTTTTTCTCAGTCGCTTTGGTGCATTTCTTAGATCAAAAGTGCAATTCTTGATACTACTTGTACAAATTCCAAATCATCTAGTCACTTGTGCACATCATTAAAGCTATTTCTTATTCCTTTGAACAAATTGCAATTGATAATGTACAAGTGTCAGCTTTTTTCCACATTATCAATTGCTCATGTCATGTTGATCAAAATATAGTAGATGGTTCTCTGTTGAATAGTCTTACCCCTCAAAACATCTAGGCATTAGTTCCTTGCATAAGCCATCACATGCAAAATTGTTGAACTATTTGTCATAAGCTGTCAAGCATAGTTTTACACATTTCTATTAGACCTTTTGTACAAAAATGTGAATTGATGAATCGTGCAGGTGAAATTGACCCTCACCCATGAAGGAATGTAAAGTGTTAGTTCAACCAACAATCAACCAGTTGTCTAAATTGCTCAAAGGTGCATCTCATGAAGAATCAATTGGCAAGCATATACAGTGGAGCAAAAAAGTATTTAGTCAGCCACCAATTGTGCAAGTTCTCCCACTTAAAAAGATGAGAGAGGCCAGTAATTTTCATCATAGGTACACTTCAACTATGACAGACAAAATGAGAAAAAAAATCCAGAAAATCACATTGTAGGATTTTTTATGAATTTATTTGCAAATTATGGTGGAAAATAAGTATTTGGTCAATAACAAAAGTTTATCTCAATACTTTGTTCTATACCCTTTGTTGGCAATGACAGAGGTCAAACGTTTTCTGTACAGGCTTCTCTCATCTTTTTAAGTGGGAGAACTTGCACAATTGGTGGCTGACCAAATACTTTTTTCCCCCACTGTATAGACAGACCACAACACAGAGTTGCAACTTTCCAATAATGGATGGACCAGGAAACGAACAGGGTCAACAGCCAAGACGAGGAAGAAGAGGAGCAAGGATTTGTGGTGGAAGGCAAAACAGAGGAAGAGGCAGAAGAGGACATAGGCACATATCTGATGACATAAGGGCCACTATTGTAGACCATGTTGTCAATCATGGCCTTACAATGACTGAGGCGGGTCGAAGGGTGCAGCCGAATATTGGGAGATCAACCGTGTCCTCAATAGTTCAAACGTTTCGAAGAGAGAACAGGTATGTCCACCAATGTACAGTGCACTGTTACTGTATATAAGCAATATACTGTATACTTCCTACAATGCTTCATAATACAGTAGTCCACTTGTATTTCACAGCATACAGAAATATACTCTCTACAGATACATACTGCACCTTACATGCACCCACCTGTATGTTTTACAGTAAAATGTGTGTTCGCATAGTTTTTGTCTATGTGAAAGTGTGTGATGCATCACTGCATTTTTCCCCACATAGGACTGCAAGATTACCTCAAACCGGTGGCAGAGGATGCCTTTTCACACCTCAACAGGAGGAGGCTATTTGCACCATGGTCCGAGTAAACAATGCCATGAGACTCAGGGAAATACAAAGGACCATTATAGAAGACAACGATGTCTTTGAAAACATCCATACTAACCGTATGGATGTTTTCAAAGACATCGTTGTCTTCTATAATGCATCTAAGCATCTCAACCATCGACAGGGTGCTGCATAGAAACCAGATGAGTATGAAACAGCTATACCGTGTACCATTCCAAAGGAATGAGGACAGAGTTAAGGAGCTACGGTACCAGTATGTACAGGTAAAACATATATCTATGTAACTACTTTACAGCAACATTTTATAGTGATACATAGTACAGTAAGCATAAACTGCACACATTTCCATTGCTGTGGAAGGAACATGCAATATATGTACATTTTATGTCACTCTTCCTTACCAAAACAAAATCAACTCTGTGTTCTGGGATATAGCGTATAATGGAGTTGGAATCAAGTGAACCCTCTCACAGCTTTATATACCTGGATGAGGCTGGCTTCAACGGACACAGAGCTACTGTGGATTTGCCAGGCCAACGGGGAGGAAATATCACCATGTGTGCTGCTATTTCGGAGCATGGTGTCCTAACCCATTTCCCCTTATAGGGCCATACAACACCCAGCATCTACTCAACTTTTTAGAGACTCTCTACAGGGCTCTCATCCCTGATGATGAGAGGGGTCTGTTTAGAGAGGATTTGCCAAAGTATGTGGTCATTTGTGATAATGTGAGTTTCCATCGATCAAACATCATAAGGCAATGGTTTGTGACCCACCCGAGGATGCTCATAGAATTCCTCCCACCTTATTCACCATTCCTTAACCCAATTGAGGAGTTCTTTTCAGCATGGAGGTGGAAGGTGTACAATCGTCAGCCACCCACACAGATGACCCTGCTGGCTGCAATGGATGCAGCATGTGAGGACATCACAGTAGACCCCTGCAGAGGATGGATAAGGCATTCCAAAATATTCTTTCCACGTTGCATTGGAAGGGAAAATATTCGGTGTGATGATGTGGATGAGAATATGTGGGCCGACAGACAGGAACGTCTGAATGTGTAGAGACAGCACAACAGTGCTGCGGGCAAAGTTGTGCCTTAGGGGTGGTTTCCTGTGTTTCTTTCTAATTTAGTTGTTTTTCCTTTGTGCCCCTTGGGTTGTCCAGTCTCTTTCAATCAATAACCCACATACAGTAATATGTAAATAGTACTGTTGAAATTGATATATGCCATAGAAGTGCAGCCTTGTGCATTTTCAATACAGTAACTGTCATCCAAACTGTAGCTTAAGTTTACATCAGGTAATCCTGTCAAAGTACACAGTTACATTGACAACATGCCTAAACATTTTGGCGACCTTGTTCGTGAACAATGACTCAATGACTTATCATTCTGATGACACTGACATGATCATTGGCATGAATATTTACTTTTGAGAGATGTACTAAGGATTTTTAGTGACTGACTAGCTTTAGAAACATATCTATTGTATATTGCAGTTTGTACAAATTGTTCTGAGAAATGCACTTATTTTGCACAGGGATGATGTGAAAAATGCACCAAAGCGACAGAAAAACTGTAATACTACCAAGAATTACTCTGTGACCCTGATTTAGCCCACTGCAGTAAAATGTTAATCACATGACCTTCTCTTGTGGACACAAACACAGGGTTAATTGCTTTGAGGGTTACAGTACTACATGAGCTTCTACCTGTTTGAATTCTCAACAGCATAGTTCATTTTTAACATCCTGTAGTCAGCCATAAAGCCGTTTTTTTCCTCTTATAAAAAATACAATTTTATACAACAAAAGGATTCATTTAACAGTGAGTACGCTATGGCTGTTCTCATCCCTCCTCTGTCTGATAACTGACACATTGCTTACTCTAAACTACTCTCAGCTCTGCACACCTCCACCCTGCTCTTGTACCTGCCTGTTTAGACGTCTGCTAGCCCTTGCCTGCCTGCCAGCCCTGCGGTGTCTGTGTTTGTCGACTTAACTCTGAGCAACACTCTAATCTGCCATTAATACAGGGGGAAGAGGCTTACTGGTGTTTCTCTTACAAATCCACTCCCAGCCGCGCCACAAGAGCCTAGACTTCACTTCCCACAGGATTAGTGTTGTAGAGCTGGGCTACCATCACCACTGGCAGGAAGACCTGATGGAGGAAGAGAGAGAAGGAGGAAGACCTGATGGAGGAAGAGAGAGAAGGAGGAAGACCTGGTGGAGGAAGAGAGAGAAGGAGGAAGACCTGGTGGAGGAAGAGAGAGAAGGAGGAAAACCTGATGGAGGAAGAGAGAGAAGGAGGAAGACCTGATGGAGGAAGAGAGAGAAGGAGGAAGACCTGGTGGAGGAAGAGAGAGAAGGAGGAAGACCTGGTGGGGGAAGAGAGAGAAGGAGGAAGACCTGATGGAGGAAGAGAGAGAAGGAGGAAGACCTGGTGGAGGAAGAGAGAGAAGGAGGAAGACCTGATGGAGGAAGAGAGAGAAGGAGGAAGACCTGGTGGATGAAGAGAGAGAAGGAGGAAGACCTGGTGGAGGAAGAGAGAGAAGGAGGAAGACCTGGTGGAGGAAGAGAGAGAAGGAGGAAGACCTGGTGGAGGAAGAGAGAGAAGGAGGAAGAACTGGTGGAGGAAGAGAGAGAAGGAGGAAGACCTGGTGGAGGAAGAGAGAGAAGGAGGAAGACCTGGTGGAGGAAGGCACCAGGTAGGAAAGAACTAGAGAAACTGAGAGGGAGAGAGGAGAAGTAGAGCTAGAAGGAGAAGGAGAGGGGAAGGGAGTGGGAGAAGGAGTGGGAGAAGTAGATGGAGATGAAGAGGGAATAGGAGAAGGAGAAGAAGTGGGAGAGAGAAGGAGAAGGAGAGGGAGAAGGAGCGGGAGAGTAAGGAGGAGAAGGAGAAGGAGAAGCAGAAGAAGAAGGAGAAGGAGAAGAAGTGGGAGAGAGAAGGAGAAGGAGAGGGAGAAGGAGCGGGAGAAGGAGAAGCAAATGGTAAAGACCAACTGGGCGAGATAGGTGTCTTATTTCCAGAGGGCCTTCCTCTTTGTGCTCTGTGTAAATATCACTTATTGACATTGTCACTTTGCCCCTTACACCTAAGGCCTTATCCAAACAGAGCGTGTCAATCAAACAGGAGATGACTGTCCTCTATTCCCAGCAGCAGAAGTAGCCTATAGGCTGTGAGACAGACGTAGAGGCTTACTGAAACACTGTAGCCCCTGGAGTGTACTGTATAACACTACTGTAATTGTATCACACTACTGTATAACACTACTGTTATTGTACACTACTGTATAACACTACTGTTATTGTAACACACTACTGTATAACACTACTGTAATTGTATCACACTACTGTATAACCCTACTGTTATTGTATCACACTACTGTATAACCCTACTGTTATTGTATCACACTACTGTATAACACTGTTATTGTATCACACTACTGTATAACACTATTGTTATTGTATCACACTACTGTATAACCCTACTGTTATTGTATCACACTACTGTATAACACTATTGTTATTGTATCACACTACTGTATAACCCTACTGTTATTGTATCACACTACTGTATAACACTATTGTTATTGTATCACACTACTGTATAACCCTACTGTTATTGTATCACACTACTGTATAACACTACTGTTATTGTATCACACTACTGTATAACACTACTGTTATTGTATCACACTACTGTATAACACTACTGTTATTGTACACTACTGTATAACACTATTGTTATTGGATCACACTACTGTATAACCCTACTGTTATTGTATCACACTACTGTATAACACTACTGTTATTGTATCACACTACTGTATAACACTACTGTTATTGTACACTACTGTATAACACTATTGTTATTGGATCACACTACTGTATAACCCTACTGTTATTGTATCACACTACTGTATAACACTACTGTTATTGTATCACACTACTGTATAACACTACTGTTATTGTACACTACTGTATAACACTATTGTTATTGTATCACACTACTGTATAACCCTACTGTTATTGTATCACACTACTGTATAACACTATTGTTATTGTATCACACTACTGTATAACACTACTGTTATTGTACACTACTGTATAACACTACTGTTATTGTACACTACTGTATAACACTACTGTTATTGTATCACACTACTGTATAACCCTACTGTTATTGTATCACACTACTGTATAACCCTACTGTTATTGTATCACACTACTGTATAACACTACTGTTATTGTACACTACTGTATAACACTACTGTTATTGTACACTACTGTATAACACTACTGTTATTGTATCACACTACTGTATAACCCTACTGTTATTGTATCACTACTGTATAACACTATTGTTATTGTATCACACTACTGTATAACCCTACTGTTATTGTATCACTACTGTATAACACTACTGTTATTGTATCACACTACTGTATAACACTATTGTTATTGTATCACACTACTGTATAACACTACTGTTATTGTACACTACTGTATAACACTACTGTTATTGTAACACACTACTGTATAACACTACTGTTATTGTACACTACTGTATAACACTACTGTTATTGTATCACACTACTGTATAACACTACTGTTATTGTAACACACTACTGTATAACACTACTGTTATTGTAACACACTACTCTATAACACTACTGTTATTGTACACTACTGTATAACACTACTGTTATTGTATCACACTGTTGTATAACACTACTGTTATTGTACACTACCGAATCACACTACTGAATCCCACTACTGTTACTGTATAACACTACTGTATAACACTACTGTATAACACTACTGTTACTGTATCACACTACTATATAACACTACTGTTATTGTACACTACTGTATCACACTACTTGTCACGTTCTTTCAAAATCGAACCCAAAAGCAGACCAGGACAAGGAGAGTAGGAAGAAGGTGAGTATTTATTTACAAGTGAATGTGAATGGGTAGATATATCCAGGTGGCGTAGCGGGCAGCGGTGGTGAGTTGATGGGAGTAAATAGGTGGATCCAATGGGGTATCGGAATCCTCCGACGACCAGGCGGGAATGGGGTAAATGATCCGGGTGAGTAACTGAAGACAGAACAAACGGAGGTAAGTTTAAGGCAAGCAATACTGTATCACACTACTGTATCACACTACTGTATCACACTACTGTTTCACACTACTGTATAACACTACTGTATAACACTACAGTATAACACTACTGTATCACACTACTGTATCACACTACTGTATCACTCTACTGAATCCCACTACTGTTACTGTATAACACTACTGTATCACACTACTGAATCCCACTACTGTTACTGTATAACACTACTGTATAACACTACTGTTACTGTATAACACTACTGTATAACACTACTGTATCACTCTACTGAATCCCACTACTGTATCACACTACAGTATAACACTACTGTATAACACTACTGTATAACACTACTGTATCACTCTACTGAATCCCACTACAGTATAACACTACAGTATAACACTACTGTATAACACTACTGTATCACACTACTGTATAACACTACTGTATCACACTACTGTATCACACTACTGTATCACACTACTGTTACTGTATAACACTACTGTATAACACTACTGTATCACTCTACTGTATCACTCTACTGTATCCCTCTACTGTATAACACTACTGTATAACACTACTGTATCACTCTACTGAATCCCACTACTGTATAACACTACAGTATAACACTACTGTATCACACTACTGTATCACACTACTGTATCACTCTACTGAATCCCACTACTGTATCACACTACAGTATAACACTACTGTATAACACTACTGTATCACACTACTGTATAACACTACTGTATCACACTACTGAATCCCACTACTGTATAACACTACTGTATAACACTACTGTATCACTCTACTGAATCCCACTACAGTATAACACTACAGTATAACACTACTGTATAACACTACTGTATCACACTACTGTATAACACTACTGTATCACACTACTGTATCACACTACTGTATCACACTACTGTTACTGTATAACACTACTGTATAACACTACTGTATCACTCTACTGTATCACTCTACTGAATCCCACTACTGTATAACACTACAGTATAACACTACTGTATAACACTACTGTATCACACTACTGTATCACACTACAGTATAACACTACTGTATCACACTACTGTATCACACTACTGTATCACTCTACTGAATCCCACAACTGTTACTGTATAACACTACTGTATCACACTACTGAATCCCACTACTGTTACTGTATAACACTACTGTATAACACTACTGTATCACACTACTGTTACTGTATAACACTACTGTATAACACTACTGTATCACACTACTGTTACTGTATCACACTACTGTATAACACTACTGTATAACACTACTGAATCACACTACTGTTACTGTATAACACTACTGTATAACACTACTGAATCACACTACTGTTATTGTATTACACTACTGTATCACACTACTGTATCACACTACTGTATTATACTACTGTTACTGTATCACACTACTGAATCCCACTACTGTTACTGTATAACACTACTGTATCACACTACTGAATCCCACTACTGTTACTGTATCACACTACTGTATTATACTACTGTTACTGTATCACACTACTGTATTATACTACTGTTACCGTATAACACTACTGTATAACACTACTGTTGCTGTTTCACACTCCTGTTACTATAAAACACTGCTGTTACTGTATCACACTACTGTATTATACTACTGTTACCGTCTAACACTACTGTATAACACTAATGTATCACACTACTGTTACTGTATAACATTGCTGTTACTGTATAACACTACTGTTGCTGTTTCACACTTCTGTTACTATATAACACTGCTGTTACTGTATAACACTACTGTTACTGTTTCACACTACTGTTACTGTATAACACTGCTGTTACTGTATAACACTACTGTTACTGCATAGCACTGCTATATAAGACTAATTTTACTCTATAACACTACTGTTACTGTATAACACTACTGTATAACACTACTGTTACTGTATATATCTACTGTATAACACTACTGTTACTGTATAAAACTACTGTTGCCCTATAACACTGCTGTATAAGACTAATTTGACTCTATAACACTACTGTTACTGTATAACACTAGTGTATAACACTACTGTTACTGTATATATCTACTGTATAACACTGCTGTTACTGTATAAAACTACTGTTGCCCTATAACACTGCTGTATAAGACTAATTTGACTCTATAACACTACTGTTACTGTATAACACTAGTGTATAACACTACTGTTACTGTATATATCTACTGTATAACACTGCTGTTACTGTATATATCTACTGTATAACACTGCTGTATAAGACTAATTTGACTCTATAACACTACTGTTACTGTATAACACTACTGTATAACACTGCTGTTACTGTATATATCTTCTGTATAACACTGCTGTTACTGTATATATCTACTGTATAACACTGCTGTTACTGTATAAAACTACTGTTGCCCTATAACACTGCTGTATAAGACTAATTTGACTCTATAACACTACTGTTACTGTATAACACTACTGTATAACACTACTGTTACTGTATAACACTACTGTTACTGTATATATCTACTGTATAACACTGCTGTTACTGTATATATCTACTGTATAACACTACTGTTACTGTATATATCTACTGTATAACACTACTGTTACTGTATATATCTACTGTATAACACTGCTTTTACTGTATAACACTAGTGTATAACACTACTGTTACTGTATATATTTACTGTATAACACTGCTGTTACTGTATAAAACTACTGTTGCCCTATAACACTGCTGTATAAGACTAATTTGACTCTATAACACTACTGTTACTGTATAACACTAGTGTATAACACTACTGTTACTGTATATATCTACTGTATAACACTGCTGTTACTGTATAAAACTACTGTTGCCCTATAACACTGCTGTATAAGACTAATTTGACTCTATAACACTACTGTTACTGTATAACACTACTGTATAACACTACTGTTACTGTATATATCTACTGTATAACACTGCTGTTACTGTATATATCTTCTGTATAACACTGCTGTTACTGTATATATCTTCTGTATAACACTGCTGTTACTGTATATATCTACTGTATAACACTACTGTTACTGTATAAAACTACTGTTGCCCTATAACACTGCTGTATAAGACTAATTTGACTCTATAACACTACTGTTACTGTATAACACTACTGTATAACACTACTGTTACTGTATAACACTACTGTATAACACTACTGTTACTGTATATATCTACTGTATAACACTGCTGTTACTGTATATATCTACTGTATAACACTACTGTTACTGTATATATCTACTGTATAACACTACTGTTACTGTATATATCTACTGTATAACACTGTTACTGTATAACACTAGTGTATAACACTACTGTTACTGTATATATCTACTGTATAACACTGCTGTTACTGTATAAAACTACTGTTGCCCTATAACACTGCTGTATAAGACTAATTTGACTCTATAACACTACTGTTACTGTATAACACTAGTTTATAACACTACTGTTACTGTATATATCTACTGTATAACACTGCTGTTACTGTATAAAACTACTGTTGCCCTATAACACTGCTGTATAAGACTAATTTGACTCTATAACACTACTGTTACTGTATAACACTAGTGTATAACACTACTGTTACTGTATATATCTACTGTATAACACTGTTGTTACTGTATATATCTACTGTATAACACTGCTGTATAAGACTAATTTGACTCTATAACACTACTGTTACTGTATAACACTACTGTATAACACTGCTGTTACTGTATATATCTTCTGTATAACACTGCTGTTACTGTATATATCTACTGTATAACACTGCTGTTACTGTATAAAACTACTGTTGCCCTATAACACTGCTGTATAAGACTAATTTGACTCTATAACACTACTGTTACTGTATAACACTACTGTATAACACTACTGTTACTGTATATATCTACTGTATAACACTGCTGTTACTGTATATATCTTCTGTATAACACTACTGTTACTGTATAACACTACTGTTACTGTATATATCTACTGTATAACACTGCTGTTACTGTATATATCTACTGTATAACACTACTGTTACTGTATATATCTACTGTATAACACTACTGTTACTGTATATATCTACTGTATAACACTGCTTTTACTGTATAACACTAGTGTATAACACTACTGTTACTGTATATATTTACTGTATAACACTGCTGTTACTGTATAAAACTACTGTTGCCCTATAACACTGCTGTATAAGACTAATTTGACTCTATAACACTACTGTTACTGTATAACACTAGTGTATAACACTACTGTTACTGTATATATCTACTGTATAACACTGCTGTTACTGTATAAAACTACTGTTGCCCTATAACACTGCTGTATAAGACTAATTTGACTCTATAACACTACTGTTACTGTATAACACTACTGTATAACACTACTGTTACTGTATATATCTACTGTATAACACTGCTGTTACTGTATATATCTTCTGTATAACACTGCTGTTACTGTATATATCTTCTGTATAACACTGCTGTTACTGTATATATCTACTGTATAACACTACTGTTACTGTATAAAACTACTGTTGCCCTATAACACTGCTGTATAAGACTAATTTGACTCTATAACACTACTGTTACTGTATAACACTACTGTATAACACTACTGTTACTGTATAACACTACTGTATAACACTACTGTTACTGTATATATCTACTGTATAACACTGCTGTTACTGTATATATCTACTGTATAACACTACTGTTACTGTATATATCTACTGTATAACACTACTGTTACTGTATATATCTACTGTATAACACTGCTGTTACTGTATAACACTAGTGTATAACACTACTGTTACTGTATATATCTACTGTATAACACTGCTGTTACTGTATAAAACTACTGTTGCCCTATAACACTGCTGTATAAGACTAATTTGACTCTATAACACTACTGTTACTGTATAACACTAGTTTATAACACTACTGTTACTGTATATATCTACTGTATAACACTGCTGTTACTGTATAAAACTACTGTTGCCCTATAACACTGCTGTATAAGACTAATTTGACTCTATAACACTACTGTTACTGTATAACACTAGTGTATAACACTACTGTTACTGTATATATCTACTGTATAACACTGTTGTTACTGTATATATCTACTGTATAACACTGCTGTATAAGACTAATTTGACTCTATAACACTACTGTTACTGTATAACACTACTGTATAACACTGCTGTTACTGTATATATCTTCTGTATAACACTGCTGTTACTGTATATATCTACTGTATAACACTGCTGTTACTGTATAAAACTACTGTTGCCCTATAACACTGCTGTATAAGACTAATTTGACTCTATAACACTACTGTTACTGTATAACACTACTGTATAACACTACTGTTACTGTATATATCTACTGTATAACACTGCTGTTACTGTATATATCTTCTGTATAACACTGCTGTTACTGTATATATCTACTGTATAACACTGATGTTACTGTATAAAACTACTGTTGCCCTATAACACTGCTGTATAAGACTAATTTGACTCTATAACACTACTGTTACTGTATAACACTACTGTATAACACTACTGTTACTGTATAACACTACTGTATAACACTACTGTTACTGTATATATCTACTGTATAACACTGCTGTTACTGTATATATCTACTGTATAACACTACTGTTACTGTATACATCTACTGTATAACACTACTGTTACTGTATACATCTACTGTATAACACTACTGTTACTGTATATATCTACTGTATAACACTGCTGTTACTGTATAAAACTACTGTTGCCCTATAACACTGCTGTATAAGACTAATTTGACTCTATAACACTACTGTTACTGTATAACACTGTTACTGCTGTATAACACTGCTGTTACTGTATATATCTACTGTATAACACTGCTGTTACTGTATAAAACTACTGTATAACACTGCTGTATAAGACTAATTTGACTCTATAACACTACTGTTACTGTATAACACTACTGTATAACACTGCTGTTACTGTATATATCTACTGTATAACACTGCTGTTACTGTATATATCTACTGTATAACTACTGCTGTTACTGTATAAAACTACTGTTGCCCTATAACACTGCTGTATAAGACTAATTTGTATAACACTGTTACTGTATACTACTGTATAACACTACTGTTACTGTATATATCTACTGTATAACACTGCTGTTACTGTATAAAACTAACCCTATAACACTGCTGTATAAGACTAATTTGACTCTATAACACTACTGTTACTGTATAACACTACTGTATAACACTACTGTTACTGTATATATCTACTGTATAACACTGCTGTTACTGTATATATCTACTGTATAACACTGTTACTGTATAAAACTACTGTTGCCCTATAACACTGCTGTATAAGTATAATTTGACTGTATAACACTACTGTTACTGTATATATCTACTGTATAACACTACTGTTACTGTATATATCTACTGTATAACACTGCTGTTACTGTATAAAACTACTGTTGCCCTATAACACTGCTGTATAAGACTAATTTGACTCTATAACACTACTGTTACTGTATAACACTACTGTATAACACTACTGTTACTGTATAATCTACTGTATAACACTACTGTTACTGTATATATCTACTGTATAACACTGCTGTTACTGTATAAAACTACTGTATAACACTGCTGTTAAGACTAATTTGACTACTGTATAACACTACTGTATTACTGTATAACACTACTGTATAACACTACTGTTACACTACTGTATAACACTACTGTTACTGTATATACTACTGTATAACACTACTGTTACTGTATATATCTCTGTATAACACTGCTGTTACTGTATAACACTACTGTATAACACTACTGTTACTGTATATATCTACTGTATAACACTGCTGTTACTGTATAAAACTACTGTTGCCCTATAACACTGCTGTATAAGACTAATTTGACTCTATAACACTACTGTTACTGTATAACACTACTGTATAACACTACTGTTACTGTATATATCTACTGTATAACACTGCTGTTACTGTATATATATAACACTGCTGTTACTGTATAACACTGTTACTGTATATATCTACTGTATAACACTGCTGTTACTGTATAAAACTACTGCCCTATAACACTGCTGTTACTGTATACACTACTACTGTATAACACTGTTACTGTATAACACTACTGTATAACACTACTGTTACTGTATATATCTACTGTATAACACTGCTGTTAAGACTAATTTGACTCTATAACACTACTGTTACTGTATAACACTACTGTATAACACTGCTGTTACTGTATATATCTACTGTATAACACTACTGTTACTGTATATATCTACTGTATAACACTGCTGTTACTGTATAAAACTACTGTTGCCCTATAACACTGCTGTATAAGACTAATTTGACTCTATACACTACTGTTACTGTATAACACTACTGTATAACACTACTGTATAACTACTGTATAACTGTTACTGTATATATCTACTGTATAACACTGCTGTTACTGTAACACTATCTACTGTATAACACTACTGTTACTGTATATCTTCTGTATCTGTTACTGTATATATCTACTGTATAACACTGCTGTTACTGTATAAAACTACTGCCCTATAACACATAAGACTAATTTGACTCTATAAAACTACTGTTACTGTATAACACTGCTGTATAACACTACTGTTACTTTGACTACTATAACACTACTGTTACTGTATATATCTTCTGTATAACACTACTGTTACTGTATATATCTACTGTATAACACTACTGTTACTGTATAAAACTACTGTTGTATAACACTGCTGTATAAGACTAATTTGACTCTATATAACACTACTGTTACTGTATAACACTACTGTATAACACTACTGTTACTGTATATATCTACTGTATAACACTGCTGTTACTGTATATATCTACTGTATAACACTACTGTTACTGTATATATCTACTGTATAACACTGTTACTGTTACTGTATAACACTGCTGTTAAACTACTGTTGCCCTATAACACTGCTGTATAAGACTGACTCTATAACACTACTGTTACTGTATAACACTACTGTATAACACTACTGTTACTGTATAACACTACTGTATAACACTACTGTTACTGTATATAACACTCTGTTACTGTATAACTACTGTATAACACTACTGTTACTGTATATATATACTGTATAACACTGTTACTGTATATATCTACTGTATAACACTGCTGTTACTGTATAACATATACTACTGTATAACACTACTGTTACTGTATAAAACTACTGCCCTATAACACTATACTAATTTGACTCTATAACACTATCTGTATAACACTAGTGTATAACACTACTGTTACTGTATATATCTACTGTATAACACTGCTGTTACTGTATAAAACTACTGTTGCCCTATAACACTGCTGTATAAGACTAATTTGACTCTATAACACTACTGTTACTGTATAACACTAGTGTATAACACTACTGTTACTGTATATATCTGTTACTGTATATATCACTGCTGTTACTGTATAAAACTACTGTTGCCCTATAACACTGCTGTATAAGACTAATTTGACTACTATAACACTACTGTTACTAGTGTATAACACTACTGTTACTGTATATAACTACTGTATAACACTACTGTTACTGTATATATCTACTGTATACAACTGTATAACACTACTGTATAACACTACTGTTACTGTATATACTACTGTAACACTACTGTTACTGTATAACACTACTGTATAACACTGCTGTATACTAATTTGTATATACTGTTCTGTATAACACTAGTGTATAACACTACTGTTACTGTATATATCTACTGTATAACACTGCTGTTACTGTATAAAACTACTGTTGCCCTATAACACTGCTGTATAAGACTAATTTGACTCTATAACACTACTGTTACTGTATATATCTACTGTATAACACTACTGTTACTGTATATATCTACTGTATAACACTACTGTTACTGTATATATCTACTGTATAACACTACTGTTACTGTATATATCTACTGTATAACACTACTGTTACTGTATAAAACTACTGTTGCCCTATAACACTACTGTATAAGACTAATTTGACTCTATAACACTACTGTTACTGTATAACACTACTGTATAACACTACTGTTACTGTATATGGAACACTACAGAGGAACACCCCTATCCACATCGATGGAACAGTAGTGGAGAGGGTAGCAAGTTTAATAACACATCACAGTTACTGAATTGGTACTACACTGACAGCGTGTATAACACTGCTGTTACTCAGGAGGCTGAAGAAATTCGGCTTGTAAAAGCACTCACAAACTGTTACAGATGTATAGCACACTGTATCACCGCCTGGTACGGCAACTGCTGTTAACTGTGAGGTCTACGCATCGGGGGCAAACTACCTGTATAACACTACACCACCCTGTTACTGTATAACATCAACTACTGAACCACTGCCTGTTCACCCCGCTATCATCCAGAAGGCGAGGTCAGTACAGGTGCATCAAAGCTGGGACCGAGAGTCTGAAAACAGCTTCTATCTCAAGGCCATCAGATAAACAACCACTAACTGTTACTGTATAACACACTGTCATTGACACTGACCCAACTCCAGCCACTTTAATAATGAATTGACTGGGAAATGATGTAAATATATCACTAGCCACTTTAAACAATGCTACCTATATAATGTTACTTACTACATTATTCATCTCATATGCATACGTATATACTGTACTCTAGATCATCGACTGCACTTATGTCACTAGCCACTTTAACTATGCCACTTTGTTTACTTTGTCTACATATCATCTCATAGGTATATACTGTCCTATAATCACTGCTGCTCTTACTGTATATATCTACTGTATAACACTACTGTATAAGACAGTAGTTTTGAAATTGTTAGTTCTATCTAATGTACTCTATATTCCTTTTCCCCTTACACTGTGTATAAGACAGTAGTTTTGGAATTGTTAGTTAGATTACTTGTTGGTTATCACTGCATTGTCGGAACTAACACAAGCTGTACACTGTATAACATCTGCTAACCATGTGTATGTGACAAATAAAATTTGATTTGATTTGATTTACTGTTACTGTATATATCTACTGTATAACACTGCTGTTACTGTATAAAACTACTGTTGCCCTATAACACTGCTGTATAAGACTAATTTGACTCTATAACACTACTGTTACTGTATAACACTAGTGTATAACACTACTGTTACTGTATATATCTACTGTATAACACTACTGTTACTGTATAAAACTACTGTTGCCCTATAACACTGCTGTATAAGACTAATTTGACTCTATAACACTACTGTTACTGTATAACACTACTGTATAACACTACTGTTACTGTATATATCTACTGTATAACACTGCTGTTACTGTATAAAACTACTGTTGCCCTATAACACTGCTGTATAAGACTAATTTGACTCTATAACACTACTGTTACTGTATAACACTACTGTATAACACTACTGTTACTGTATATATCTACTGTATAACACTGCTGTTACTGTATAAAACTACTGTTGCCCTATAACACTGCTGTATAAGACTAATTTGACTCTATAACACTACTGTTACTGTATAACACTACTGTATAACACTACTGTTACTGTATATATCTACTGTATAACACTGCTGTTACTGTATATATCTACTGTATAACACTGCTGTTACTGTATAAAACTACTGTTGCCCTATAACACTGCTGTATAAGACTAATTTGACTCTATAACACTACTGTTACTGTATAACACTACTGTATAACACTACTGTTACTGTATAACACTACTGTATAACACTACTGTTACTGTATAACACTGCTGTATAAGACTAATTTGACTCTATAACACTACTGTTACTGTATAACACTGCTGTATAAGACTAATTTGACTCTATAACACTACTGCATCACTGTGACTAAGGCATGAATGACTAACATCGATCTCTCCGACGGCTGTCACTGTCATTTTTATATATATTTTCGTTTTAGTCATTCAGCAGACGCTCTTATCTAGTGACTTACAGTTAGTGCATTCACCTTAAGGCATTTAGGTGAGACATCCACAGATCACAGTCATAGTAAGTACATTTTTCCTCAATAAAGTAGCTATCAGCAAGGTCAGAGCTAGTAAGGATTTTTTAAAATTAAGATATGAAAAAGTGTGAGTGTTCGTTAACAAAAGTCTTTTTTTTGTCCTTCTGTGATAGTGAAGGGAGCACTGGAGCCAGAGAGTGTGTGTGTGTGTGTCCTCGTGTGTCTTTCTGTATATGTGTGTACTCGTGTGTGTTCTCGTGTGTGTGTGTGTTTCTGTATGTGTGTTCTCGCGTGTGTCCTCGTGTGTGTTTCTGTATGTGTGTTCTCGTGTGTGTGTGTTAGGGATCTGTAATGGAGCGGCCCTGACAGGCAGATGGCTGGCAACAGTGCCCAGTTTACCCCTACATCCCCTACCTTCCACCCCCCACCCTGGTCTGTCTGTGGACTGACCCAGGGGTCTACACGACCCACCTGGACAGTGGTGGCTTCCTCCCATACGTACATACACACACACCAGAGGAGGCTGGTGGTATGAGCTATAGGAGGACCGTCATTGGAATGCCTGGAATGGTACCAAACACATCAAACTCATGGAAACCATATGTTTGACTCTGTTCCATTGATTCCATTCCAGCCATTACGATGAGCCCATCCTCCAATAGCTCCTCCCACCAGCCTCATCTGATACACACCCCACTGATACTGTGTGGCTAAATGATGAGTCAGAGAGCACCTAAAACACTTAGCTTAGTAGAAAACCAACCACTTACGCATAACACTAGCTAGGCAGGAAGGCAGGCACTACACTATCTAAGTGAAAGGAAATGTTCTTCTCCACAGCGACCGACAGTACCCAACTCCTCCAATTTCCACCGACCAGTTGCCATGACGATGGTAAGTAAAGCAACCACCTGTGGGTTTTTCTTTGCTGTAAAGATTCCAGGTAGCACCCACAACAGACATCGATGGATTGACTGAATGAATCATTTACTTTGGCAGAAACTCAGTCCTGAATGAAGAGGCTTACAGGCCTGCTCTTATCACCCTACTGGGCTGAGCCAACCTGACTGCACTGCCTTGGTAACACATCCACCACGCCTGCTGAAACTGTGCTGGAAAGGACAATGTGGAAAGAAAATATCAAAGCCAGCACAGTACAGTTTCTGTCAGCAGAATATTGTGAATCAGGAATTTTCATTTTTATTTTCTTAGCCAGAATAGTCGCCTCAGTAACAATTGTTTTCCAAGTAGTCCCAGGAGGTATTGGTGACACCCGTGACCCCCAGCCCCAGTGAGAGAGTCCCATGCTCATCCACTCAGAGGGGTGTAAGCAGTGATTCAGGTCTGGGTCAGAGGAGCCGAGACCTCCAGAATCACTCAGCAAGATGGTGGAAGGAAGGACGGACTCCTGTCCTGGTCCTCCTGCTGCTGCTGGATGCTAATCTTCAGAGCTGCCGTCTCAGCTGGGTTAGGAGGGGATGTGTGTATGTGTGTGTGTCTGTGTGTGTGTCTGTGTGTGTGTGTGTGTGTGTGTGTGTGTCTGTTTGCATGCGTGTGTGTGTGTGTGTGTGTGTGTAAGGCAAGGAGGGGATCTTATTTTCCACTGAACAGTACTCAACCCCTGACCTCCCTCCACTCCACAGTCACCGCTGGCAGTTGCTATGGTTACCACCACCACCACCACCGTTAAGGCGGTAGTAGTTACATCCCCTGTTGTTGGAAGCAGTGCTGCTGTGAAGATTGTAGGAAAAGATATCAAATTGATATGAACCTCCTCCCAAAGTGTAATTGAAAGTACTGGAGAGATTACAAGCCTCTGTCACTACCAGTACCTATTTCTGGCCTTGAACAAGGTTATGTTTAGTTATCTAAAAATACAATTATGCACGTGTTTGTTCTAGAGTAGGTCTGTCGGTGTGTAGTAGTTTGATGTGCAAGGTGCTATCTAGAACCTAAAAGGGTTTCTACGACTGTCTCCATAGGAGAACCCTTTGAATAATAATTTTGGTTCCAAGTATAACCATTATGTGTTCCATGTATAACCCTTTCCACAGAGGGTTCGACATGGAACCCAAAATGGTTCTACCTGGAACCAAAAAGGGTTTTACCTGGAACCAAAAAGGATTCTCCTACGGGGACAGCCGAAGAACCATTTTGGAGCCTCTTTTTCTAAGAGTGTAGTGTGTGGGTTGTGTGTGTTTGTGTGTGTGTGTTGAATCGCTGCCAGTGGTTTTCTCATGCCAACCTTCAGCCTGGTGAGAGAGAGAGAGTGAGCAAGAGAAACAGCCTATGGGCTGCGCAGCTGCGTACAGGCAGCTCCCATTGGTGGGGGTTAATGAGGTGGTGAGAACATCTGCATTGGAGCAGGCCACGGATGAGTAAAGTCACAGTGCCTACCCTGAACTGTGGGAGAGAGAGAGAGCATTGGCGTCATGCCCATAAGTGGCACAAAGGCTCGTGCCCCCTGTTTTTTTATTTACCAAATGTTAAATAACTTACTAAACATTACTTTTAAGCCCACGTTTTATCCTAACTATTTATAAAAAAGATCTGTCAGCGGTATTTTGCAGAGGGAACACGCTGACTGGACCAAGCAAAAGAAACCCCCTATTCTTCCTAGTAAGTGGTTCCTTCTAAGGTGCACAGAGGAAAAAGATGCCAATGCAGGACACTAGATCCTTTAGTGAGCACAGAATGGTCAGTGGAGGAGAGAGAGTGTAGAGTGACACACTGCTGGGCAGGAGGTATGTTTGTAATCAAGTCATGTAGCCTATTGACTACTTCTTGATGAACAAATAAAACAAATCATTTTCGTTTTTTTCTCTGTAATACCAGCCAACTAGAAATGTTATGAAGTTGACTTTAGCTAGACAGATAGATAGATTCCCAATCTCCTAACCTCATAACTAGCTACCAAGCCATTTCAGGCTATCAATCAAGTTAGATTAGCTTGTCTAGCTGTTTTAGTTAAGATAACCAATGCAGAAAAATATACATATTTTTTTACATAGAATTAGGCATAGCGATTATGGCTCTAGATTGCAGGAAAAAGCTGTTTCAGCAGTTTGAGAAATGCTAAATTCTTCAAGTTCCGGGGGGCAGCATCCCTCTAGACCCCCCCCCCCCCATGAATTACCATGAATCACCAGAGCCCTCACATATCTATACAGTAGCATGTAGCCCATGCTTACATTTATGTTTACACTAGAAAACCCCATGACAATGGACAGTGTTACTATGTAGAGCCTCCAGCAGAGGATTTGACAGTCCAGGCCAATCGTCCTCATTGTCTCCCTCATCCTGAGATTCTATAGAATGAACAGATTAGTCAACCAGGGGGGAATGTACTGTTTGGTTTGACAAAGGCAAGACAGAGGACGATTGCTTGAGTAAGCGTGTGTACATTTATGTCTATTTTTGCACATAATGAGCGCAAACGTGTACGCATGTGGATTTGATGAATGTATTAATGGCTTGTGTCTGTGTGCACGCGCGCATGTGTGTGCGCACGAGTGTGCATGTGTTTGTGTGTGCCTGTGTGTGCGTGTGTGTGTGTGTGTGTGTGTGTGTGTGTGTGTGTGTGTGTGTGTGTGTGTGTGTGTGTGTGTGTGTGTGTGTGTGTGTGTGTGTGTGTGTGTGTGTGTGTGTGTGTGTGTGCGCATGTCTCTACGTGTCTGGAAGGAAGGAAATTCATTAGTCAGAATATTATGAATGAATGTAATCTTTCTATATATTATAAATGTTAGTCTGTTAGCATGTAGTATTCATGCGCATGTGTGTGTGTGCACGAGTGTGCATGTGTTTGGTTTGTGTGTGCCTGTGTGTTTGTGTGTGCCTGTGTGTGTGTGTCTGTGTGTGACTGTGTGTGTGTGTGTGTGTGTGCCTGTGTGTGTGTGTGCCTGTGTGTGCCTGTGTGTGTGTGTGTGTGTGTGTGTGTGTGTGTGTGTGTGTGTGTGTGTGTGTGTGTGTGTGTGTGTGTGTGTGTGTGTGTGTTTGAGAGACAGAGAGAGTCAAAGGCAAAGAGAGCCAGCCAGCAAGACAGCGAGAGAAAGTGAGTGAGCGAGAGAGAGAGAGGGTGAATATATTCCTCTATACCTAGCACTCTGGGGTTGAGTCACTGCAGATGGAGCAGCAATCACGCTGCATTGCTACACGCTCATTTTTACAGCGTTATTTTTTATGACACTCCTCCCTGAGGATGTGCAGGCCTTAACTCCTGACTGTGGCACATTAACGTGGCCTGCTGCCATTACCAAGTGACTTCTTCTCCAACATCACTATACATATGGATCATTTTTCTCCTGTGGGTCATTGTGGGTCATTGTGACAATCCTTATAGTGCCAGTACATGGAGCATGTGAACAGAATAAGCAAATAGAATGGAGATCTCTCTGTCATGCTCTCTCTCTTGCTCCCTTGCACTCTTTCTCTCCCTCTCTCACTCACATGTGCTTTCACACTCTTGCTTCCTCTCTCTCTCAATGTTCTCTCTCTCGCTCTCTCAATGTTCTCTATCTCTCTCAATGTTCTCTCTCTCTCACACACTCTCACTTACTCTCTCTCTCTCTCTCTCTCTCAATATTCTCTCTCTCTCTCTCAATGTTCTCTCAACTCAATTCAATTCAAAAGGCTTTATTGGCATGGGAAACATGTGTCAACATTGCCAAAGCAAGCGAGGTAGATAATATACAAAAAAAAAATACCGCCTGGGATTCGATGGAGCAGTGCGAGGAAGGTTGCAGGAGAATGAGGTTGGCGAGACGAACACGGCGGCGTGGAAGGAAGCCCAGCACCAAAAATGTCTTGGGGGGGGCTCACAGGGAGTATGGCGGCGCCAGGTAGGAGACCTGCGCCAACTTCCTGTGCTTACCGGGGGGCTAGAGAGACCGGGCAGGCACCGTGTTATGCTGTGGAGCGCACGGTGTCTCCAGTGCGGGTGCATAGCCCGGTGCGGTACATACCAGCTCCTCGTATTGGCCGGGCTAGAGTGGGCATCGAGCCAGGTAAGGTTGGGCAGGCTCGGTGCTCAAGAGCTCCAGTGCGCCTGCACGGTCCGGTCTATCCAGTACCACCTCCACGCACCAGCCCTCCGGTGGCAGCTCCCCGCACCAGGCTTCCTGTGCGTGTCCTCGGCCCAGTAACACCAGTGCCAGCACCACGCATCAGGCCTACAGTAAGCCTCGCCTGTCCAGCGCTGCCAGAGCCTTCCTCCTCTACAGCGCTGTCGGAGTCTCCTGCCTGTCCAGCGCTGCCGAGTCTCCCGCCTGTTTAGCGCTGCCAGAGCCTTCCTCCTCTCCAGCGCTGCCGGAGTCTCCCGCATGTTTAGCGCTGCCAGAGCCTTCCTCCTCTAAAGCGCTGCCGGAGTCTCCCGCCTGTTTAGCGCTGCCAGAGCCTTCCTACTCTACAGCGCTGCTGGAGTCTCCTGCCTGTTCAGCGCTGCCAGAGCTGCCAGTCTGCATGGAGCAGCCAAAGCTGCCAGTCTGCATGGAGCAGCCAGAGCTGCCAGTCTGCATGGAGCAGCCAGAGCTGCCAGTCTGCATGGAGCAGCCAGAGCAGCCAGTCTGCATGGAGCAGCCAGAGCTGTCAGTCTGCATGGAGCAGCCAGAGCCGCCAGTCAGCCAGGATCTTCCAGATCAGCCAGTCAGCCAGGATCCGCCAGTCAACCAGGATCCGCCAGTCAGCCAGGATCCACCAGTCAGCCAGGATCTGCCATTCAGCCAGGATCTGTCATTCAGCCAGGATCCGCCATTCAGCCAGGATCCGCCAGTCAGCCAGGATCTGCCGGAACCGCTAGTCAGCCAGGATCTGCCGGAACCGCCAGTCAGCCAGTATCTGCCGGAACTGCCAGTCAGCCAGGATCTGCCGGAACCGCCAGTCAGCCAGGATCTGGCTCTTTAAGGAATACCTAGGATAGGATAAAGTAATCCCTCTCACCCCCCCCCTGAAAAGATTTAGATGCACTACTGTTCCACTGGAGGTCATAAGGTGAATGCAAATTTGTAAGTGCCTAAGAGCGTCTGCTAAATGACTTAAATGTAAATGTAAATCTGCCAGCCAGCCAGGATCTGCCAGAGCCAACTAGTACCTGAGCTTCCTCTCAGTACTGAGCTACCCCTCAGTCCCGAGCTACCCCTCAGTCCCGAGCTACCCTTCAGTCCCGAGCTACCCCTCAGTCCTGAGCTGCCTCTCAGTCCCGAGCTGCCCCTCAGTCCAGTGGGGTCCTTGGTGAGGGTTACTAGGCCAAGGTCGGCGGCGAGGGTCGCCAATCAAAGGACGCGATGCAGGTGGACTAAGACTTTGTTGGAGTGGGGTCCACGTCCCGCGCCGGAGCCGCCACCGTGGACAGAGGCCCACCCGGACCCTCCCCTATGGGTTTAGGTGTGCGGCCGGGAGTCCGCACCCTGGGGGGGGTCTATGGTTGCCTGAAGTGGTTCTCAATCAGAGGCAGGTGTTTATCGTTGTTTATATTTAGGCAGCCATATTCTTTGAGTGTTTCGTGGGTGATTGTTCCTGTCTCTGTGTTACTGTGTTAGTTTGCACCAGTATAGGCTGTTTCGGTTTTCGTGTTACGTGTCTTGTTTTTGTATTGTTCGTGTTTATTCGTTATTAAACATGTATGAAAATTACCACGCTGCATTTTGGTCCGATCCTTGCTACACCTCTTCGTCAGAGGAGGAGATAGAAGAAAACCGTGACAGTTTGTCCCATTTTGTAAAGTCTTGGTTGGTAAGCGGACCCCAGACTTCACAACCATAAAGGGCAATGTGCTCTATGACTGTATTTGTGGTCCTGGCGACTGGACCTTTTTTGGAACACCATTATTTTGGTCTTACTGAGATTTACTGTCAGGGCCCAGGTCTGGCAGAATCTGTGCAGGAGATCTAGGTGCTGCTTTGTAGGCCCTCCTTGGTTGGTGACAGAAGCACCAGATCATCATCAAACAGTAGACATTTGACTTCAGATTCTAGTAGGTTGAGGCCGGGGGCTGCAGACTTTTCTAGTGCCCGCGCCAATTCGTTGATATATATGTTGAAGAGAGTGGGGCTTAAGCTGCATCCCTGTCTCACCCCACAGCCCTGTGTGAAGAAGTGTGTGTGTTTTTTGCTAATTTTAACCGCACACTTGTTTGTGTACATGGATTTTATAATGTCGTATGTTTCACCCCCAACACCACTTTCCATCAATTTGTATAGCAGACCCTCATGTCAAATTGATCTCTCTCTCTCTCTCTCTCTCTCTCTCTCTCTCTCTCTCTCTCTCGCTTGCACTCAACATACAGGTAACTGCCAAAATGAAGGAAACACCAACATAAAGTGTCTTAAGAGGGCATTGGGCCACCATGAGTCACCAGAACTGCTTGGCATGGATTCTATAAGTCTCTGGAACTCTATTGGAGGGATCTGACACCATTCTTCCACTACAAATTCTATAATTTGATGTTTTGTTGTTGTTAACGCCATTCCAGAATCTCCCATAAGTGTTGGGTTGAAATCTGGTGACTGAGACACACACACACATATGTACACACAATTTAAACCCCATGATCTTTGAGACCCCTCTTTCAAAGTAACTGAGATCTCTTCTTCTAGCCATGATGGCCAAAATAATGGTTAACTGGGCATTTTGACATAGGCCGTGGCTGTGAGTGCAGAGTTTTAGCTCCTGCCCCTCCCCCTCTTTCGCAAAGCTAAGTATTCAGATCAAGTTCTGCACACATGCTTTTTTACACACACATTTTTCTACGTAGCTGCTGCTCACACTTCCCCTCCCTTCTCGTTTCTCTCTTTCCTCACCCTCTTCTGAACCATGCGGATGTAGCCTGTCTCTGCCTCATATTTCTGAACAGCTGAAATAAAACCCTACAGCATTTTGACACATTGCGTTCAGTGTTTTGTGTGATGATGTAGGCTAATCAGTTGCTGCCATATCATAGTCACTAGTCACAGTTCCTGAAATAAGAACGCCACTACTTTGACTGCCTGTCTGCTTCCTGCTTAGCCATGCAATGATGATGAAATAATAACATTAAATCGCTACTTAATGGGCAAGTCATTGGGCAAGTTCGTTTTACATTGGCCGGTGCCTCAACATGTGAATAGCTTTGCATGATTTGATGTAGCCTAACTCCCCTTCTGAACCTATTGGAATGCAATAGTTTGAACACATCGACCATGTCTTTTGCTTATAACATGAAGTTTGCAAGCTACACCAGGCAAAGGCGTTCATCGCCGATCAAGGAGGGGAAAGCAGCAGCGAAGTGAGCTCAGCCAAGTAACAGAAATCTGGAATCCTGCACATGCAAATAAATATTTGTGTCTTTAGCTAGGGCAACCGGGTTCCAAAAAATCCGGAACCGCAACTACTCCAGTTTATATATGATCCCAAGCATGATGGGATGTTAATTTCTTAATTAACTAAGGAACCACGCCTGTATGGAAGCACCTGCTTTCGATATTCTGTGTCCCTCACTTACTGAATGTGTTTCCTTTATTTTGGCAGTTACCTGTATCTGTTTTTCTCTCTTTCAATCTCTCTTTCTTTCAGTTGTTCCACTCTCTCTCATTCAATTCAATTCAATTCAAGGGGCTTTATTGGCATGGGAAACATATGTTAACATTGCCAAAGGAAGTGAAGTAGATAACATACAAAAGTGAAATAAACAATAAAAATGAACAGTAAACATTACACTCACAGAAGTTTAAAAATAATTAAGACACTACAAATGTCATATGATGTATATATACAGTGTTCTAACGATGTACAAATTGTTAAAGTACAGAAGGAAAAATAATTAAGCATAAATGTGGGTTGTATTTACAAAGGTGTTTGTTCTTCACTGGTTGACCTTTTCTTGTGGCAACAGGTCACAAATCTTGCTGCTGTGATGGCACACTGTGGTATTTCACCCAGTAGATTTAGGAGTTGATCAAATACGGGTTTGTTTTCAAATTCTTTGTGGATCTGTGTAATCTGAGGGAAATATGTGTCTCTAATATGGTCATCCAGATGGAGGCGGCTGGTAGCCTAGTGGTTGGAGTGTAGAGGAGGTAAGTAGCCTAGTGGTTAGAGCGTTGGACTAGCGTTGGACTAGTATCCGAAAGGTGTTGGACTAGTATCTGAAAGGCGTTGGACTAGTATCCGAAAGGTGTTGGACTAGTATCTGAAAGGCGTTGGACTAGTATCTGAAAGGCGTTGGACTAGTATCTGAAAGATGTTGGACTAGTATCTGAAAGGCGTTGGACGAGTATCTGAAAGGTGTTGGACTAGTATCTGAAAGATGTTGGACTAGTATCTGAAAGGTGTTGGACGAGTATCTGAAAGGTGTTGGACTAGTATCTGAAAGGTGTTGGACTAGTATCTGAAAGGTGTTGGACTAGTATCTGAAAGGTATTGGACTAGTATCTGAAAGGCGGTGGACTAGTATCTGAAAGGTGTTGGACTAGTATCTGAAAGGCGTTGGACTAGTATCTGAAAGGTGTTGGACTAGTATCTGAAAGGTGTTGGACTAGTATCTGAAAGGTGTTGGACTAGTATCTGAAAGGTGTTGGACTAGTATCTGAAAGGCGTTGGACTAGTATCTGAAAGGCGTTGGACTAGTATCTGAAAGGTGTTGGACTAGTATCTGAAAGGCGTTGGACTAGTATCTGAAAGGCGTTGGACTAGTATCTGAAAGGCGTTGGACTAGTATCTGAAAGGTGTTGGACTAGTATCTGAAAGGTGTTGGACTAGTATCTGAAAGGTGTTGGACTAGTATATGAGAGGTGTTGGACTAGTATCTGAAAGGTGTTGGACTAGTATCTGAAAGGTGTTGGACTAGTATCTGAAAGGCGTTGGACTAGTATCTGAAAGATGTTGGACTAGTATCTGAAAGGTGTTGGACTAGTATCCGAAAGGTTGCAAGATTGAATCCCCGAGCTAAAATAAGGTAAAAATATGTTGTTCTACCCCTGAACAAGGCACCCACTGTTTCTAGGCTGTCATTGAAAATAAGAATTTGTTCTTAACTGACTTGCCTAGTTAAATAAAATGAAAAATATACAATACATTGGGCAGGAGGTTAGGAGGTGCAGCTCAGTTTCCACCTCATTTTGTTGGCAGTGTGCACATAGCCTGTTTTCTCTTGAGAGCCAGGTCTGCCAATTCATTGATATATATATATATATATATATATATGTTGAAGATGGTGGGGCTTAAGTTGCATCCCTGTCTCACCCCACGGCCCTGTGGGAAGAAATGTGTATGTTTTTTGACTATTTTAACTGCACACTTGTCGTTTGTGTACATTGATTTTATTATGCTTTATGTTTTTCTCCCAACACCAATTTCCATCAATTTGTATAGCAGGACCCTCATGCCAAATTGAGTCAAAGGCTTTTTTGAAACCAACAAAGCATGAGAAGACTTTGCCTTTGCTTTTGTTTTGTTTTGTTTGTTTGTCAATTAGGGTGTGCAGGGTGAATTTGTGGTCTGTCGTATGATAATTTGGTAAAAAGCCAATTTGACATTTGCTCAGTACATTGTTTTCACTGAGGAAATGTACGAGTCTACTGTTAATGATAATGCAGAGGATTTCCCCAAGGTTGCTGTTGACGCATATCCCAAGGTACTTATTGAGGTCAAAATTGTCTCCACTTTTGTGGATTGGGGTGATCAGTCCTTGGTTCCAAATATCTGAGTCCCTTCCCCGTTTCACACCTGGTAGTTTGGTGGATGGGACTACCAGCTCTCTGTAACCTAGAGGGAAACAAGTGGGTCCGTCTCCTCTATACCAGGTTTCTTGTAGGATGACAATGTCTGTATTTACGATTTCTTTGATGAAGTCCAGGTTCCTGCTCTTTAGACCAAAGGCAGATGACCTCAGGCCTTGGATATTCCAGGATGAGATAGTGAAGGCTTTGTGTTCCATAAAGTGTCCAATGTTGTTGGTCGTGTGGTTTGGCCTCAGGCCAGTAAGCGTGAGCCTGCTGAGCATCTGGTACATGCCATTGGCTTGGGCTAGTGTAAGAGTCAGGGTTGGGCGTGTTTGCCTGCTGACAGCCTGGGCATATGTGTCAATTCCATGTTGAGGCCCTCTTTGCGGGGGTGGGGTGTATGGGGTGGGCAGGAGGGGCATAGGTCTGATCTGAGGGGACCTAAATGGGGTGTGGGCATGGTTGACTTGGGGGGGTGTCGATTTGTTGGGATGGAGGTGTGTATGTGGCTGGTGGTGTTGTGGTCTGGATGTACAGTTGAAGTCAGAAGTTTACATACACCTTAGCCAAATACATTTAGACTCAGTTTTCACAATTCCTGACATTTAATCCTAGTAAAGTAATCCCTGTTTTAGGTCAGTTAGGTTCACCACTGTATTTTAAGAATTAGAAATGTCAGAATAATAGTAGAGAGAATGATTTATTTCAGCTTTTTTTTCTTTCATCACATTCCCAGTCGGTCAGAAGTTTACATACACTCAATTATTATTAGGTAGCATTGCCTTTAAATTGTTTAACCTCTTGCTCCTACCTGGCACGCAGGCGTCCCATCTAGAGCTCTGGAAATGCAAATGCGCTACGCTAAATGCTAATAGTATTAGTTAAAACTCAAACGTTCATTAAAATACACATGCAGGGTATTGAATTAAAGCTACACTCGTTGTGAATCCAGGCAACAAGTCAGATTTTTAAAATGCTTTTCGGCGAAAGCATGAGAAGCTATTATCTGATAGCATGTAACACCCCAAAAGACCCGCAGGGGACGTAAACAAAATAATTAGCATAGTCGGCGCTACACAAACCGCACAATAAAATATAAAACATTCATTACCTTTGACCATCTTCTTTGTTGGCACTCCTAGATGTCCCATAATCACTATTGGGTCTTTTTTTCGATTAAATCGGTCCATATATAGCCTAGATATCGATCTATGAAGACTGTGTGATAAACGAAAAAAAATAGCGTTTCATAACGTAACGTCATTTTTTTTAAATTAAAAAAGTCGACGATAAACTTTCACAAAACACTTCGAAATACTTTTGTAATGCAACTTTAGGTATTAGTAAACGTTAATAAGCGATCAAATTAATCACAAGACGAAGTATATTCTATAGCTGTCCGTCTGGAAATACTGCCTGGGTAAATTCCTCCTGACAGAGCTGGTGTACCTGAGTCAGGTTTGTAGGCCTCCTTGCTCGCACATGCTTTTACAGATCTACCCACACATTTTCTATAGGATTGATGTCAGGGCTTTGTGATGGCCACTCCAATACCTTGACTTTGTTGTCCTTAAGCCATTTTGCCACAACTTTGGAAGTATGCTTGGGGTCATTGTCCATTTGGAAGACCCATTTGCGACCAAGCTTTAACTTCATGACTGATGTCTTGAGATGTTGCTTCAATATATCCACATAATTTTCCTTCCTCATGATGCCATCTATTTTGTGAAGTGCACCAGTCCGTCCTGCAGCAAAGCACCACAACATGATGCTGCCACCCCCATGCTTCACGGTTGGGGTGGTGTTTTTTGGCTTGCAAGCCTCCCCCTTTTTCCTCCAAACATAACGATGGTCATTATGGCCAAACAGTTCTATGTTTGTTTCATCAGACCAGAGGACATTTATCCAAAAAAGTACGATCTTTGTCCCCATGTGCAGTTGCAAACCGTTGTTTGGCTTTTTTATGGCGGTTTTGGAGCAGTGGCTTCTTCCTTGCGGAGCGGCCTTTCAGGTTATGTCGATATAGTACGGCTGCATGGTCCCATGGTGTTTATTCTTGCACACTATTGTTTATACAGATGAACGTGGAACCTTTAGGCGTTTGGAAATTGCTCCCAAGGATGAACCAGACTTGTGGAGGCACTGATTGGCTGATTTCCTTTGATTTTCCCATTTTCCCATGATGCCAAGCAAAGAAGCACTGAGTTGAAGGTAGGCTTGAAATACATCCACAGGTACACCTCCATTTGACTCAAATGATGTCAATTAGCCTATCAGAAGCTTCTAAATCCATGACATAATTTTCTGGAATTTTCCAAGCTGTTTAAAGGCACAGTCAACTTAGTGTATGTAAAATTTTGGCCCATTGGAATTGTGATACAGTGAATTATAAGTGAAATAATCAGTCTTTAAGCAATTGTTGGAAAAAATGACCTGTGTCATGCACATAGTAGATGTCCTAACCAACTTGCCAAAACTATAGTTTGTTAACAATACATTTATGGAGTGGTTGAAAAATGAGTTTTAATGACTCCAACCTAAGTGTTTGCAAACTTCCGACTTCAACTGAAGGTCCTCTTGGCGTGTGTCCTCTATGTGTACGTTCAGGGGAGGGTCCCACAAGTCTGGGAGAGTGTCTTGCTGGTCTGGGTGGGGTGTCTATTGATCTGTTGCTCCTGTGTGAAGTGTTGGGGCTGTGGTTGAGGGCGATGTCCTTTAGGGTCCTGGCGAAGGTGGGCTCTGCTGCCTTGTATAGGTGGACCTGGTCATGAAGGCTGTTCAAGTCCAAGGTGGAGTGGTGGGCCAGGTATACTTGTGGTTTTGAGGCACGGTCACAGGAAATACTTGCGTTTACCCGCTGTATGGTATCAGGGTGTAAGTATTTTAATGTTAGCAGGGTGGAGATAACCACTTGTACATTGGGGAAGTAGAATAAGCTTTTTCAATCACTCCCTTCAGTGCTGTGGCCACCCTTTCCTGCTGTGTTCTCAGGTCGTTTGTGCCTGTGTGTATTATTATGTGGCTAGGTGAACCTAGTTGGTTCTCAGACAGAAGGTATAGGGCATGCTGGGTGTTTGGACACCAGAGTTCAGACACACTGTGACTGGAAAAAGTTTTCTTCAATATATTTCCCATTTGAGTCCATAAGGAGTACAATCTGTGTCTTGTCTATGTCCTCAGTGGGTGTGGGGTGTTTGTCAGGAGGGCTATCAGGGTGGCTGACAGGGGGGGTGCTCAGAGGGGGTGAGAGCACCTGGGCTTGGGGTTCTTAATTAGTCTGTTCTGCTGTGATGTCGACGCTATGGTCAGGGTCTGTTGTGGACTGTTCTGCTGTGGTGTCAAGACTTTTGTCGGGAGCTGAGGTGGACTGTTCTGCTGGCCTCTCTGCGAGGGTGGCCACCTCTCTAGTGGGTTGTCCTCTGTCACACGTCATCCCCCTGACCCTCTCCTCCAGCAGTCTGATCCTCTCCTCTAGTGCTCTGTTCTTCTCCTGTTCCTTTTTATATTGTTTAAGTTGTCTCACCACAGTCCAGAGTGCAGATATGTCTCTATCCACCTCCAGTTCTCCAGGTCTGGCTAAGGGGGTGTTGTTGTGCCAGACTGTTGTCTGGGTCTGTGCTGTCTGGAGTGTAATCACCTGCTGTTCCAGCTCCACCTTCCTTACCTCCAGCTGGGTAAATGTATCCTTCATTTCAATGAGGGGGTAGTACTCTGTGCTGGGAGGTTGACTTTCCGCTTGGGGTTGCTCATCTGTGGGGTTATATAAGGAATAGGTCTGGTCTGACCTGCTCGGGGTGGGGGTATCTCCTGCTGGGAGCTTCTCCTGATGGGCTAATTCTTTGATTAGGTGAAAGTCCAGCTGAAACTGTTTGGGGTTGCCCTGTACTAATACTGTTCCAGACTTATAGAGATGTATATTAGCTGACTCAGAGTCCTCGTTGTCTAGAATTCAGAGTTTCCACCCCTCGTTAACACCCCCCTCTTAAAAACCTCTAGTGACTCCCCATCCTGCATGAGGGAGCATAATCATCGACTGACACTAATTAGCATAACGCAACGGACATAAATATTCCTAGAAAATATTCCTATTCATGAAAATCACAAGTGAAATATATATATATATATATATATAATCCATTGACACAGCTAAGCCTTTTGTTAATCACCCTGTCATCTCAGATGTTCAAAATATGCTTTACAGCCAAAGCTAGACAAGCATTTGTGTAAGTTTATCGATAGCCTAGCATAGCATTTTGGCCAGCTAGCAGCAGGTAACTTGGTCATGGAACTCAGAAAAGCAATCAAATTAAATAGTTTACCTTTGATGAGCTTCGGATATTTTCACTCACGAGACTCCCAGTTAGATAGCCAATGTTCCTTTTTTCCCAAAATATTATTTTTGTAGGCGAAATAGCTCCGTTTGTTCTTCACGTTTGGCTGAGAAATATTTCAAATATTAAATATTTCAAATTAGCCCCATAATATCGACAGAAACATGGCAATCGTTGTTTATAATCAATCCTCAAGGTGTTTTTCAAATATCTATTCGATAATATATCCACCGGGACAATTGGTTTTTCAGTAGGACCGATTGGAATAATGGCTACCTCTGTATTTTACGCGAGAATCACTCTGGGAGCCATCAGGTGACCAGTTGCGCAATGTAGCCGCTTACGGGCATTCTTCAACATAAATGCGTAAAACTACGTCACAATGCTGTAGACACCTTGGGGAATACGGAGAAAAGGTAATCTGGTTGATAGCCCATTCACTGCTCAACAGGGACGCATTGGAACGCAGCACTTTCAAAACATGAGGCACATCCGGATTGGATTTTTCTCAGGCTTTCGTCTGCAATATCAGTTCTGTTATACTCACAGACAATATTTTTACAGTTTTGGAAACTTTAGCGTGTTTTCTATCCTAAGCTGTCAATTATATGCATATTCTAGCATCTTGTCCTAACAAAATATCCTGTTTACTAAGGGAATGTTATTTTTCCAAAAATGAAAATACTCCCCCCTAGTCATAATATAGCACTGTGCCATGCCAGGGGATGGTTTGTGTGGAATATGAGGTTGCTGATGTTCCCATTTTTACAATAGTCAGAAAAAAAGTGTCTCTTGATTTTCCATAAGGAGCTTCATTTTGTGATCTTTTCTTGACTTATCATTCTTTACATACACAGGGAACTGTATTTTAATGACCTCTTAACGGCGTGAGGCAGCTTCTAAGGCCTCTCCATTTGGTTGGAGTAGACTGTGCAACTCTCCTGCCATTGTTGGGCTAAAGGGCTTTGACACCTCTCACTTGACACGTCAGTGCTAATTGAAGTTGTATCAAGTTTGGCAGCCTTAATGTAGCATTCAGTCCTTATAAAGTCATGTAATGTATTCTTCTTCTTGGCTTTGGAAATAAAATATAGCTTCAGACTAAACATTACTCGCTCAGTTCCAGGTAGGATGGTGTTTTCAGGTTTCTGTTGTTTTCCAGAGCATTTGCTGTATAGCGTTGGAATAATAATCTTTGGTAGTTAAAAGCCTTCCAGGTGATTCTGTTATTCTGTCCAAAATCAGGTTGTAGGTTTTGAGTTTTGATTTGGAGTGTAGGTTATGTTGTAGAGGGTAGCATCCTGTATATGTCCCTGACAAAAAATCCAGGTTTATCAAACTCTAAATCTATATATTTTTAAGAACATGCTTAAAAATGCAGGAGCTCATCTGCTCATGACTCTCTTTCTCTCTCTCTTCCCCCTCTCCCTCTCTCTTTCTCTCTCTCCTTGTCTCTCTCTCTTTCTCTCTCTCCTTGTCTCTCTCCCTCTCTCCTTGTCTCTCTCCCTCTCTCTTTCTCTCTCCTTCTCTCTCTTCTCTCTCTCTCTCTCTCTCTCTCTCTCTCTCTCTCTCCTTGTCTCTCTCCCTCTCTCTTTCTCTCTCTCCTTGTCTCTCTCTCTCTCTATCTCCCTCTCTTTCTCTCTCTCTCTCCTTCCCTTGCTACCTGTAATTCATTGTCTCTTCATTCGTCGTCGGTCATAAGTCTGTAGCTACTTTGGCTGGCCAGCACAAATTAAACTCCACTATCCATCATCAAATATCAGCTCTCAGTACTCTCCTCATTCAGTTTGCTTTGGGTGGAGAAAAGATATTGGAACACATATGGTGTAGATTCATTGTTCATGAATTAGACTTTGGAATGTTTTTTTTTTAAATAGATGTATCACAGTAACGCCCTCTGTGGAACAAACCAAAACTGGGTCAGTGCCTCAAAATGCAAGAAGAGACAGCTTCATTACCATTTCTGTGTATTGAGAGTCTCTGCTCTATTGGAAAATAACACCCTGAACAACAATAGACTGGCAGTATTATCATGTAGGAGGGAGATGGTGGGAAAGGAAGGCCACTGAGTCTCCAGATGTCAGGATAGCTCTGTGTGTGTGTGTGTGTGTGTGTGTGTGTGTGTGTGTGTGTGTGTGTGTGTGTGTGTGTGTGTGTGTGTGTGTGTGTGTGTGTGTGTGTGTGTGTGTGTGTGTGTGTGTGTGTGTGTGTGTGTGTGTGTGTGTGTGTAAGTGAGAGAGAGAGAGAGAGAGAGAGAGAGAGAGAGAGAGAGAGAGTATGTGTGTGTGTGTGTGTGTGTGTGTGTGTGTGTGTGTGTGTGTGTGTGTGTGTGTGTGTGTGTGTGTGTGTGTGTGTGTGTGAGTGCGTGAATGTGTGCATGCATTTGTGTGTGTGTGACCTACATACCACTGTTTTACACAACAAGCTCTCACAGTCTCACGTCAGATTTAGACATTCGTCCATGTTTCTCAAACGTCAAATGTTAAAGTGTCTAAGGTTAAGTTTAGGCATTAACTCTGAATGGTTAAGGTTAGGGTTAAGTTTAGGCATTAGCTCAGAATGGTTAAGGTTAGGGTTATGTTTAGTCATTAACTCAGAATGGTTAAGGTTAAGGTTAAGTTTAGGCATTAACTCAGAATGGTTAAGGTTAGGGTTAAGTTTAGGCATTAACTCAGAATGGTTAAGGTTAGGGTTAAGTTTAGGCATTAACTCAGAATGGTTAAGGTTAGGGTTAAGTTTAGGCATTAACTCAGAATGGTTAAGGTTAGGGTTAAGTTTAGGCATTAACTCAGAATGGTTAAGTTTAGGGTTAAGTTTAGGCATTAACTCAGAATGGTTAAGGTAAGGGTTAAGTTTAGGCTTTAACTCATAATGGTTAAGGTTAGGGTTAAGTTTAGTCATTAACTCTGAATGGTTAAGGTTATGGTTAAGTTTAAGTTTAGGCATTATCTCAGAATGGTTAAGGTTAGGGTTAAGTTTAGGCATTAACTCAGAATGGTTAAGGTTAGGGTTAAGTTTAGGCATTAACTCAGAATGGTTAAGGTAAGGGTTAAGTTTAGTCATTAACTCTGAATGGTTAAGGTTATGGTTAAGTTTAAGTTTAGGCATTATCTCAGAATGGTTAAGGTTAGGGTTAAGTTTAGGCATTAACTCAGAATGGTTAAGGTTAGGGTTAAGTTTAGGCATTAACTCAGAATGGTTAAGGTTAGGGTTAAGTTTAGGCATTAACTCAGAATGGTTAAGGTTAGGGTTAAGTTTAGGCATTAACTCAGAATGGTTAAGGTTAGGGTTAAGTTTAGGCATTAACTCAGAATGGTTAAGGTAAGGGTTAAGTTTAGGCATTAACTCAGAATGGTTAAGGTTAGGGTCAAGTTTAGGCATTAACTCATAATGGTTAAGGTTAGGGTTAAGTTTAGGCATTAACTCAGAATGGTTAAGGTTAGGGTTAAGTTTAGGCATTAACTCAGAATGGTTAAGTTTAGGGTTAAGTTTAGGCATTAACTCAGAATGGTTAAGGTAAGGGTTAAGTTTAGGCATTAACTCAGAATGGTTAAGTTTAGGGTTAAGTTTAGGCATTAACTCATAATGGTTAAGGTAAGGGTTAAGTTTAGGCATTAACTCAGAATGGTTAAGGTAAGGGTTAAGTTTAGTCATTAACTCTGAATGGTTAAGGTTATGGTTAAGTTTAAGTTTAGGCATTATCTCAGAATGGTTAAGGTAAGGGTTAAGTTTAGGCATTAACTCAGAATGGTTAAGGTTAGAGTTACGTTTAGGCATTAACTCAGAATGGTTAAGGTTAGGGTTAAGTTTAGGCATTAACTCATAATGGTTAAGGTAAGGGTTAAGGTTTGGGAAAGGCTTAAAACAAACATTTAAAAAACAACTTTCTATCGCTGGATTCAAACATGCAGCATTTCGAACCAGAGGCAGATGCTTACGCCCATTTGCCATCCCCATCCTTCATTGACTGTTGCCTCTAGTGTCTGATTTCCCTGTCAGCTCCCAATGTCCTCAGACATGGATGGACGTCGAATACTGACTTGTATCACGGGTGACCTGGCTGGGTTAACATCACATTAAATCACTCTTCCGTCTTCTAACTAATACAACAAGGCATATTACTCCCTCCTCCTCTTTAATGAAAATTATGATAAGGTTCTTTGTGACGGGGAGGGAAAATGCCTTCCCTTTTCTTCTCTGACACTCAGAGGGTTTTGTCTGAAAAGTACTCACAGTATATGTAGATTGGCCGTCCGCTCGGACCAAGCGACGTGACATAACGTAATGTGTGTGTATATGTGTGTGCGTGCGTGCGTGCGTACGTACATGTGTGTTTCTATGGTGTGTGTGTGTGTATGAGTGGGGAGGAGGGTTAAATGTGTCAGTGAGACATTGAGGGAGATCCACAGCAGCTGAGTCCATCTGTGAGTCTGAGTGTGATCATGCGAACATGTGCATGTGGGTGTTTCAGTCAATCTATCACTCAGACCTTTAAAGAGGTCTGAACTGGAGTAGCTGAATCCTCATGACAGAGTGTGTATGCTGCTCTCCCCAGCTCCTTTTTTAACCCAATAAACCCAGCTCAGTCCTGACACACTCTTCGAAGATGTCCTCCATTTAGTTTCAAGCGCTAACACACATGACATATGATATGGCAGGCTTATTTCCCAGCTCACAGAGGCATAGAGGATGGTATTATTCTTCTCTCTCTTCCATTTTTCGCTCTCTGCTCTCTGCAGCCTCATTCGCAGAACTGTCACAAAGACCAGGTCTCTTTCTCGTCACCAGACACGTTGAGGCTTGTTAAGGAGGGCTTCTCTTTTATTCTTGTGTGTGTGTCTGTGGGGATATGTACAATTTATTTTTGTGCTATTTGTGGTACATTTGCATGCACGCTCACACACACACACACACACACACACACACACACACACACACACACACACACACACACACACACACACACACACACACACACACACTAGTATATAATCCATCAAAACACTCTGATTGCATTATGGTTCCATCTTTTCTGGGGTTGTGACAAGCCTTTTTGCTTCACATGGTTGAAATGAAATCCAATTATATCTGTAATGGCTTTCCAACTCTTCATTCTTTAAGAGCCAGCTTGAATCCTCACTGCGTGGCCTCAATGTCTTCCATAATTCACTGCTATTCTATGGAGAGTTGAAGCGGATAGTGTGTATTTTTTTGCAGAGTTTGTCCCAATCACCCTTATGGGACCATAATAATGTATAATGTGTGTAATGTGAGTGAACTCTCATCAGACGTTCTGCTTCCATCCCCTGGCAAGTGTATTCTAGTGTTATAATGATGGCTGTCGATTTGATTTGCATATTTTAATGAAATGGCTTGAATTTATAATTAATCACTTCCCGTATTTAGGGGGTAACTACTGGTGTTTATCCTTGACTTGTCAGCTTCAACTGTCTTTCTGCCTGACGTATCACACGCAGCAGACATTTATCACTGTTACACTCTCTGACGGGTACAAAGTTGGGATGACACCTTTAAACTTTTATCTGCATTCTAAATCCCACAGCGACCTCTTTTCTGACAGAAGTGTCCTACATAAACAAAGATGTTCTCTTCTGGGAGAGAGTGTGTGTGTGTGTGTTTGTGTTTTAGGGTTTGTGCGTGTGTATGCGTGTGCTTGTGTGTTTGTGTGTGTGCGCGCATGTGTATATATTGTGGGTGGGTGTGTGCACTAGTGTGTCTGTGACCAAGTGTGAGTATGTTTGTGCACTTAACTATGTGTGTGTGCCGGGTGTCCCAAACACCCAATACACCTATTAAATAAAAGGCATTGACAAATTGAACACGAATAAGGGGAAGCAAGTTACCATAGTAGCCAGTAAACATCTGTGTGTCCTGTGTGAGATGCTGAATAGGCAAGGCCAGCATCACCACTTTACTTTACTCTATATAACCTGAGAGTCTCTTATCTCAATGCTACACTCTCACTAGTGTCTCTCTCTGTGTGGTCTCTTTCTGTGTGGTCTCTCTTCAATATAGCCTTAAGTCTTAGCTTAGCAACGTCTATGGGAGTTTTCATTATGTATTAGCTAGTCATGCCAACTTAATGGTAATGGATGGGACTGGGGAGGCAGGCAGGCAGTGTGGGATCAACTTTGGCACTGAGAACCAAAGGGTCAAAGGTCATGCGTCGTTTATCAACGTCAGCTCTCCCATTGACGCTAATCTGAATGCTAACATCACTGACTATTCTCCATCAACAACTCTGGATCACAATGATATTATTTGTAGACTTGATTAAAATAGTCCATTATCATAGAGCTCGATGTGTAGAACAGACAACATTAAAACACCCCATTATCGCCTGTTCCACCGAGATCCCTCTAAGAGAGACTCTCCCCATCGGTCAGTCGGACTATTTCGGTGTCATGAGCACATTTGAATCACCAACCAAACAATGATGAGGCTCTAAAGTCAGCAGTCCCACATAAAGCCTGTATGAGAAAAACAAAGCATTTTAGGGATTTGTGTGAGAGAGCATTAGAGGAAATCAACAATGTACTGTATATTCATGTCAAATAACATGTATGTATGTGTCGGAGTATGTGTTGTGTAATGTTCCTATAGACACAGCTAACCATGTAAATGTGTAACCAGGAAAGATTGATTGATCTCATCCCCTATGGGGTTTCCTATGGCGGTTTTGTGGGGTAACAGCCACCATATTCTCATGAGAGAGATTACTAATCAACGGCCACAGGCATGACGGTGATGATGGGGATTTTGGATCTAGCTAATATTGGATTGAATGGAGATTAACAACAGCAGCTAGATGATGACTCTCGCTCTCTCTTTCTCTTTGTCTTTGTTCACATCTCCATCTGAACTGTGGGGAATCGCTATCTCATTGCTCTGCCTCGTTCTGCCTCGTCTCTCCAGGGGGATTCCCCCTACTATCAATGGAGTCCCATCTACATGGAAATCAAAACTGATGGAGATGTGGGAACAGGATTACAAGGGGGGGGGGGAGGAAAGGCACAGGCATAACCTATTACTGAGAACAAACATAACACAGTATCCTGTGAAGGAAGGTATAAGCCTACATGGTTGGGCAAGCGTGAACTTGTTAGGGTGGAATGATAACAATGTGGGCCATATGTAAGTCCTGTGGACTCCCGCCTCTCTAAACATTTGATTTGCCCGGATGTGGTTCCTTTGTCTGTGTGTTGGAAACTAAGGATTAGTTGTTGCCTCACAGGACCCAGCTGCCTGACCACAGTGATGTCACTGACCTGTTTTGTTGTTATTGGCAAGATGGATGAATATCTAAGAGAGGTACAGTACGGTGGGCAACTCTGGAGCTGATGGCAGAGGGAGGGAGAGGGGAGATGGGAAAGGGAGGTGGGAGGGGAAGGGGGAGAGGAGGGGAGGGGAAAGGTAGGGGAGGTGGGAGAGGAGAGGAGAGGGAGGGGAGAGGGAGGTGGGAGGGGAGGGGAGGGGAGGGGGAGAGGGAGAGGGAAGGAGATGGGAGGGGAAGGGGGGAGAGGAGGGGAGGGGAAAGGTAGGGGAGGTGGGAGGGGAGAGGAGAGGGGAGGGGAGAGGGAGGTGGGAGGGGAGGGGAGGGGAGGGGAGGGGGAGAGGGAAGGGAGATGGGAGGGAAGGGGGAGAGGAGGGGAGGGGAAAGGTAAGGGAGAGGGAGGTGGGAGGGGCGAGGAGAGGGGAGGGGAGAGGGAGGTGGGAGGGGAGGGGGTGGGAGGGGAGAGGGAGAGGGAAGGGAGATGGGAGGGGAAGGGGGAGAGGAGGGAGGGGAAAGGTAGGGGAGGTGGGAGGGGAGAGGAGAGGGGAGGGGAGAGGGAGGTGGGAGGGGGGGGAGGGGAGGGGAGGGGGAGAGGGAAGGGAGATGGGAGGGGAAGGGGGAGAGGAGGGGAGGGGAAAGGTAGGGGGAGAGGGAGGTGGGAGGGGCGAGGAGAGGGGGGGAGAGGGAGGTGGGAGGGGAGGGGGTGGGAGGGGAGAGGGAAGTGGGGGAGGAGAGGGGAGGTGGGAGATGGGATGTGAGAGGAGAGGGGAGGTGGGAGATGGGATGTGAGAGCAGAGGGAGGTGGGTGGGTGGGTTAGAGGGGATTAGGAAACCACACAACGGATTCTGGTTGATAAACAAAGTCCTGTGTGTGTGTGTGTGTGTGTGTGTGTGTGTGTGTGTGTGTGTGTGTGTGTGTGTGTGTGTGTGTGTGTGTGTGTGTGTGTGTGTGTGTGTGTGTGTGTGTGTGTGTGTGTGTGTGTGTGTGTGTGTGTGTGTGTGTGTGTGTGTGTGTGTGTGTACGTGTGTGCGTGCGTGTGTGTGTGTGTGGCTCTTGATGTTTCATGAAACATGGAGATTGCAGACAAAAAGGGAAAGACAGACTCCATCTGTAAAAAGCATTGAGATTACTGTGTGGGTAAGCCAAGTGCGACATGTGAATTAACCACTCTGTTTGTGATACACGACACCATACTCAAGTTCTCTCTCTCTCACACACACCCACATATAGGGGACAGAAAACTTTTCTCTATAACAAAATATATTCTCCTTATGTTTTGAAATAATGTAATTTAGACATAGCTTAGACATTGATGTCAAATTCATATTATATGGCACAGTATAGAGTCTAGACAAACTTGGATGGCAGGAAACTTCTATTTGAATGATGTCAGGCAGAAATATCTGTTTTCTGCAGAATGTGCAGATTTTCCCTGCAATGATGAGTAGAGAAGTCCCACACTGCTAGCTAGAACTCCTACCCCCTACTAGGACCTGCCTCTCTGAGAACAGTACTGCAGCGCCAGCAGCCTTCATCTGAACACACACACACACACACACACACACACACACACACACACACACACACACACACACACACACACACACACACACACACACACACACACACACACACACACACACACACACACACACACACACACACACACACACACACACACACACACACAGACCCCCAACTGTTCATCTATAATGCACAAGGCCTGTTGCCCTGTGGGGCCCGCCAGGTAGGCTCAGAGTCCAACTCAAGTCAGGGGTGAGGTGTGTGTGTGTTTGTGTGTATTGTGTGTGGGTTTGGGGGGGTGTACCCTCTCCTCTGAGCCCCTCCTACCCGGGCCACCCAACTCACGCAACAACAGAAAGGTACAGGTGGTATCATTGTGGCCGTGTAACAGTGATTGAAGCTGACTACACCTTTCACCCCACTGTTGGAGGGGGAAATAGAAATCAATATGGCCTATGATGAGGAGACTCAATGGGGCAGAATGAAGGGATGTAGGGATGGGGGTGGGGGGTGGTCTTGATAGATGGGTGGTTAAGGAGCCTGATGATGGCTGGTTAAGGAGCCTGATGGATTGATCTTTGCGATTTCCAGAAATGAGCCAGATATTTGACTGTCGAAACAACATGAGAACATTTACCTCCTCCTCTCTGAGCGAGGTGAGGTGAGGTGAGGTGAGAGGAGGTGAGGTGAGGCGAGGTGTGGTGAGGTGAGGTGGGGTGATGTGAGGCGAGGTGAGGTGAGGTGAGGATGATATCTGCCATGGCTGGTGAGGTGAGGTGAGGTGAGGAAGATATCTGCCATGGCTGGTGAGGTGAGGTGAGGAAGATATCTGCCATGGCTGGTGAGGTGAGGTGAGGAAGATATCTGCCATGGCTGGTGAGGTGAGGTGAGGAGGCGAGGTGAGGAAGATATCTGCCATGGCTGGTGAGGTGAGGTGAGGTGAGGAAGATATCTGCCATGGCTGGTGAGGTGAGGTGAGACAAGGCGAGGCGAGGTGAGGAAGATATCTGCCATGGCTGGTGAGGTGAGGTGAGGTGAGGTGAGGAAGATATCTGCCATGGCTGGTGAGGTGAGGTGAGGTGAGGTGAGGAAGATATCTGCCATGGCTGGTGAGGTGAGGTGAGGAGGATATCTGCCATGGCTGGTGAGGTGAGGTGAGGTGAGGAAGATATCTGCCATGGCTGGTGAGGTGAGGTGAGAAGAGGCGAGGCGAGGTGAGGAAGATATCTGCCATGGCTGGTGAGGTGAGGTGAGGTGAGGTGAGGAAGATATCTGCCATGGCTGGTGAGGTGAGGTGAGGTGAGGTGAGGAAGATATCTGCCATGGCTGGTGAGGTGAGGTGAGGCGAGGCGAGGTGAGGAAGATATCTGCCATGGCTGGTGAGGTGAGGTGAGACAAGGCGAGGCGAGGTGAGGAAGATATCTGCCATGGCTGGTGAGGTGAGGTGAGGTGAGGAAGATATCTGCCATGGCTGGTGAGGTGAGGTGAGGTGAGGTGAGGAAGATATCTGCCATGGCTGGTGAGGTGAGGTGAGGAAGATATCTGCCATGGCTGGTGAGGTGAGGTGAGGTGAGGAAGATATCTGCCATGGCTGGTGAGGTGAGGTGAGGTGAGGTGAGGCGAGGCGAGGTGAGGTGAGGAAGATATCTGCCATGGCTGGTGGTGAGGTGAGGTGAGGAAGATATCTGCCATGGCTGGTGAGGTGAGGTGAGGCGAGGCGAGGTGAGGAAGATATCTGCCATGGCTGGTGAGGTGAGGTGAGACAAGGCGAGGCGAGGTGAGGAAGATATCTGCCATGGCTGGTGAGGTGAGGTGAGGTGAGGTGAGGAAGATATCTGCCATGGCTGGTGAGGTGAGGTGAGGAAGATATCTGCCATGGCTGGTGAGGTGAGGTGAGGTGAGGAAGATATCTGCCATGGCTGGTGAGGTGAGGTGAGGTGAGGCGAGGCGAGGTGAGGTGAGGAAGATATCTGCCATGGCTGGTGAGGTGAGGTGAGGTGAGGTGAGGAAGATATCTGCCATGGCTGGTGAGGTGAGGTGAGGTGAGGTGAGGTGAGGAGAGGCGAGGCGAGATGAGGAAGATATCTGCCATGGCTGGCTGCAGTCTTCATATTCAGGCTGGGATCATTCATTGTAGATATTGTCCAAGAGAAGCCTGCTGTGTGCTCTCTGTGTGAGAACTACAAATCCATGGACAACTGGTCTCCCTCTGCACCTTCCCCCCTTTTATTTTTGTGAAACGCTTAATCCTCTTCCTCTTCCCCTCCCCCTCCAATCCAGACCATCCACTCTAACGGAACCCCCTTTCTACATTATTCTCCGTGCACATGATTTTTTTTCTGTCACTGGGGGCCCACTTTCCCCGCCCACTCCCCTAATTTTAGCTTGAAACTAGAGTAGCGGAGCCAAGAAATAGTTAATCCAGGGCTGCTTTTATGATTGGCCGCTGTATACAGCGCTTGAGCCACCTTGAATGAGAGACAGGGGTAACTAGGCAACTTCAGCGGCGGTAAAATAATTTAAAAAATAAGATAAAAAATAAGATATGTCCACGAAACACTGAAATAGTAAAATTGTCGAAATATGAGAGGCGACCCAATGTGATTTTATTGCGTGCGTGTCCGGCAAATGGAATTAAGGAATGGATTTTTTTCTCTCTAAGAAGCAAAAACAGATCGCGCAAACGAACCGGAACCTGATTTGGATTAAAACGGTTAAACTGGAAATTTCAGCATAGCTGTCATATGAAAGGGTAAGTGTCAGATCTGTAGTAAACATATTCTATATTATAGGCTAATTACAATCAAGTTGGGGTTAGGCTATGTTATGTGATGCTAAAGAGCTCACCTACACGTTTTTTGCCTTGATTTCTGATGAGAATTGTTGTTAGAACTGTCTATTTAGGTGACCGACTGACAATAATTCGATTTCAGAGATGAGGCTTTATCATTATGTAGCCTAGGCTATTTCTCTGAATTGAATGTTGTATTGCTGTAGCCTACATACCGGATCGTCTGTTAACCAGTCGCAAATAAAATGCGCACAGACACATTTCCATAATTTTAATTTGAAAGTTGTCTGACTCATATTCTGATGCAGTATGACAGGGGCTCATTTTAAGAATAGACTTTAATTTCAGGGGAACCACACACACCAGCTCCGTCCAAGGTCCCCTGTTGGAATGACAAGCCCCCTTCATGCAGATTAAGCACTCCAAACGCCTCACCGGGAGCGTTTTCAATTTGAGTGGATATTTGGATATAGGAAATCGAAATGAAAATACATTTGACAGTAGACGTGTGTTGAACTTAATGATAGATAGGTTACCCTTGTTGCAGTTACTCGAACAGTATGCTCACCAACTATAACGGTCTGTGTATGCATCCGTTTGAATCGGGATGCAGCGTGCGGTACCTGTGGATGGAACCGAAGCGCTCAGTGATGCCGGGAAATCATAGAATATGCTTCGCGTCTAGGCCTACTAATCACGGTTCATTGTTGTGAAAAATGTTGGTGTTTGGAGGAGCTTTCATGCGCGCTTGGGGGGTGTCTCTGCTGCTTCACCGCGTCAAATCACCCCTTCATTTATAGTCGTGTCTTCTCCTAGAGAGGGAGTTGTGGGTGGGCTGTGTGGAGTTTTATAGGTTTGTGTGTGGAGTCGAGATGTTCTATTTGGATTCTGTTGCAATATAATTAACCAGAAATTCATCATGCTTTAGACCTTTTATTAATGGCCTATAAATGATCAATATCATATTTATATGTGATGGGCGAGACATTGAAAATAACCAGACTCAACCAGACATTTTCTTGAGGAAAAAATAACAACCAACCAACCCACCCATCCATCCATCCTTTTGGCTGGCACTGGAAAGAGAATGGACATTGAGCTCAGTGTAATTGTTCATTGGACTATCAATAATCAGTTCCTACATGGAGGAGACCGTAGAAGATTGAACCATATGTACAGTATGGTGGTCAGTGGTGTCTGCATCAACAGGTCATTTGAAGGAGTAGCTCAACCAACCTTTCAACCAGCGATGACCTCGAAGACAAGTGATAGGAAAAAGGCATTACTTGAGTGGCTGGCTGGTGTCAGACTGCTCCAGATAGCAGTGGCACAGACTGAACTAGATTCTAACAGCTAATGATGTGAACAACAGAGTGATTGATTGGTTTAGAGGCCTGAGGCCCTGTTTGTGGTCTGGCTCCACTGTTTATCCACAAAGAACAGTGTCAATGATGTTGCACTGCAGGGGGCAGAGTGGCAGGGTTCAGGGGTGTCTTCCTCTATAATCTGCCAAACTCAGTAAATGCCTTTAAAGAAAAGTCCTGCTACCCATCAGAGCTCAAGCAGTGCACACGCGTGCACGCACACACACACACGTTTCCATTCAAAATCGTATTTTCCCTAACCCCTAAACCTTAACCATAACCTGAACCTTAACCCTCACCCTAACCTTAACCCATAACCCAAACCCTAAACTTAAATATAACTCCTAACCCTAATCCTAACCCCTTAGCTCAAAATAGGTTTTGCCGTCACGGGTATGAGGTAGAATTTTCCTTGTTTTACTATCCTTGTGGGAACATTTGGGGATTTTAGGTTCCCGCAAGGATAGAAGAACCCCCCCCACACCACACCCCCTACACCACACCCCACACACCACACCACATACCCCCACACACCACAACCCCCACACCAAACCCCCCACACACCACACCCCACACCACCCCCCACCACATCCCCCCCCACATCCCCCCACCACATCCCCCCCACACACACACCACATCCCCCACACCACACTCCACACACCCCACCCCCCCCCCACACCCCACACCACATCCCCCATACCCCACCCCCCACACACACACATTTTCTGTTGTATTCAGTTTAATGCAGCAGTCCCATAACAGTTCCTTGCAATCCTCTGGTGGGTTGTGAGGCTTAGATGGTACAGCACAAAAACATTGAAGATTATTAACTTCTGCAGCAAGCAGATCTTTGTTGCCCTCCCTGTGGAATGTAAACTCCTGACAGCCAGGCAGCAGAACCAGGGAGGGAGTATGGGAGCTGTGCTAACGGATTAAGACTGTAATGCCTTTCCCCAATCTGAAACTAGTGTAAAAAGAAAAAGGGTGAAATAGGATGTTCTCTTTTTACATTTCATATTGTTTCCCTGAAATCTGATGTTACAAGAATGAACAACATAGCCTACCTATCCTGTTGGTTGTTGTTCCGTGAAGCACGCTCCCAATGCTTGCTTGTTTTTGTTACTCTTCTCCACTTTTCCAAAGTGATGTGATTCTTCTTTTGTCCTACTGAAAGCTTTCTTAAATCTGATGTTTTCTCTTCTGTATTATTACTGCAGTAGCATTACCTCAAATTGAACTCCCACAGGATTCCTCCCATAAGGCCCTGCGGTGCTGCATCTTCAAGAGCAGTGGAAACATCGACACGAACATGCAGGGCTGTATAGAAGAACGTTGTCGCTGCAGCGGCCTGAATCTTTTAGAAGGATTTAATTCACTGAGCTCGCTCAAATAAGAATGAACTCTCATTGTGCTCGTATCCCTCTCCCGACCTTGCTTGTCACCATGAAAGAATATGTTAGCCAATTGGACAGGTGCAGGTTAGGGGTGAAAAGGAGGCAGACATTTTAGATTAGGTACAATGCAGTACTTTGTTCAGATTAAGTGAATTGTGGGAGTTTGTTTCAGGCAGGTGTTTGGTTGGCGTTATGTCATCATGACAGGTGCCTCCGTCCTCAAATAAAAGTTTGATGGGAATCACTGGACAGAAGGAATAACATAGTGGCATACTAGGACATATTACAAATCATGTGGTAAATGAAAACATCTTGAGATATCTATCTGGAATAGGCTATTTTTTTTTTTTTCAATTTAAAGTTTTATTAAGTTCTTGTTTTTCAATCAACCAACAAAACACATTCCACATTCACAGATGTGACAGGCTTTAAAAAAATAAAAAGTCAAAAAATAATAATACATTTGAAAAAATTAAAATACAATTAAAATGAATTATAAAGTCAAATAAAAGCATTTATTTTTCTTAATCTATATATTTTCCTTGGTACATGTATATACATACATACATACATACATACATACGCACATATACATACACACACACATACGCACACGTACTCAAAAACTAAATTAAAATAAAAACACACACACAACAAAAAAACAACATACCACTTGCAGCAGCACTATCAAGGTTCTTATCAGCTATTTCAAGCATTCGCTGAGACGATGGGCCAATAATGAGTTTTTAGGTTTTACAGTACCTTACACAAAATGTATCTGCGCATTTCCCTAGTCACCCCGTTCACTCTGTCCAGTTTGAAATATAGTTGAATAGTGGGGACCAGAGTCTATCAAACTTGGGCTGTCTCTTGTGGAGGTCATAAGTGAGCTTTTCAAGAGGAAGAGTCAACAATCTGGTCAATCCACATTTTAAATGTAGGGGGGGTATTAGAGGCCCACAATAGAAGAATACATTTCTTAGCAAAGTATGTAATAGTCATAAGCAAATTTTCTCTGTCAGGATCAAGAACAAAGTCCTGCTGGGCATTAAGAAGATAGATACATGGGGTCATATCAAACTGTACCTCTAGTATTTTCTGTGCAGCGGTATGTACAGATTGCCAGAATCTGGCAATCCCCCTACAGCTCCAAAATACATGCATATAGGTTCCACATTCAGAGGTACATCTTTTACAGTTAGGAGACATATCTGTTTTCATTCTATGGAGTCTCAAAGGAGTATAATAAAATTTGTACAAAAATTTGTAATTAGATTCTTTCATTTTTACACTGGTAGAGGAGCAGTATACCTTGTCGCAAACCTCCGCCCATAACTCATCACTAATAGTCAGACCAAGGTCCTTTTCCCAGATTATTTTCAAAGGAGTAAAGGAGGAGCTTCCTTTCTCAGAAAGGAGTCTATAGATGCAAGATATTTTGCCTTTAATGGATTGTGCTGTGACAAGAAGGGTTTCAACTTCATTCAACTGAGTTCTAAACCTCCTCTTGGAGGTAAATGAGGAGATTACATGTCTAATTTGAAGATATTTAAAAAAAAATGGGATCTTGGCACATCGAATTCACTGCAGAGCTCTTGAAAGGATTTCAGTGTAGTGGTTTTCTGATGAAATAGGTCTGAAAAGGTCCTGATTCCTAGAGTATGCCAAAGATTAAAGTTGGCATCCCTCAGGGCTTTTGGCAAGTCTGGGTTGCCTACTATAGGCGAGTGAGAACATATTTGGGAGGAAATGCCCAGGTATTTCTTACAGTCCCTCCACGCTAGTAGGGTGCTGTAAATCACAAAGGATTTGGCTATGTTGCCCACTTCACTAAAGTTATTAATGAATATAATTGAGCTTAAGGGCAATGAACCACAGGATTGGGCTTCTATCTGAATCCACGTTGACTCTTGTCTGTTTGTGATCCATGTTAGCATGTTGCGGATTTGGGCAGACCAGTAGTACAATTGAAGGGAGGGAAGGGCAAGGCCACCTTTAGATTCGGGTTTTGATAAAGTGGAAAACTTGATCCTAGGTTTTTTATTGCCCCATATAAATTTGGTGATGCTTTGGTTAGTTGTTTTGAAGAAGGAAACTGGGAGATAGCATGGGAGCATCTGAAATAAGTAGTTCAGTCTAGGGAGGACGTTCATACGGATTACATTAATTCTTCCTACTAAGCTAATTGGGAGGGAGATCCAGGTTTGGAGATTGTTCTTGATTCGATCCAGGAGTGGAAGATAATTTTCCCTAAAAAGGCTATTCAGATCTGGTGTTATGAAGATCCCGAGGTATTGAAACCCCTGTGTTTTCCATTGGAAAGGACAAAGTGTCTTCATAGAGCTGGTGAGTGTAATATTGAGAGGGCAGACAGTGGATTTGTTAAAATTGATCTTATAACCTGAGAACTTGCCATACTGGGCAATTGTGTCTAAAATGAGAGGGAGGGATTTCTCAGGGTTGGATATGTAGAGCAAGACATCATCCGAAATCTTGTGCTGCAGGCCACCTGCAGAAACACCCATAATACTTGGATTGCTCCTTATCAGCTCTGCCAGAGGCTCCGCCCCCAACAAGTAGAGCAGCGGGGACAGCGAGCACCCTTGTCTTGTGCCCCGCTCCAGAGGGAATCTGTCAGAGTTCAGTCCATTAGTAGTCACCATGGCATTTGGATGAGAGTATAGTGATTTGATCCATTTAATAAAATTTGGGCCCATATTGAACTTTTCTAAGACTGAAAACAGAAAGCTCCACTCCATCCTGTCAAACGCCTTCTCAGCATCCAGTGAAGCCAGCAGGACAGGGGTCTTTTGTGCTTTTACACCTGCATTGTTTGCTGTTTGGGGTTTTAGGCTGGGTTTCTGTACAGCACTTTGAGATATCAGCTGATGTACGAAGGGCTATATAAATACATTTGATTTGATTTGATTTGATTTTGTGCGTTTACTTGATCAATAATATCAAAAAGACGGCGAATGTTATCAGAAGAGTATCTGTCTCTAATAAATCCAATAAATGGGAAGAAGAGTGTTTAGTCTTATGGCGAGCAATTTGGTAATTATTTTATAGTCGAAATCCAACAAGCTTATGGGCCGGAAGGACGAGCAGGATAGGGGGTCCTTGTCCTTTTTTAGCAACACTGTAATGCGAGCTGTGTGCATTGAGTCTGGGAGAACTCCGTTTTTGCAAAAATCCTCCAGCATTGGCATGAAGATAGGGCTGAGCTGGGGCCAAAAAGCTTTATAGAACTCTCTGGGGAATCCATCTGGGCCTGGGGACTTATTAGGTGGCATGGAGGTAATTGCCTCCAGGATCTCCTCAGGAGTGAAGGGGGAGTTGAGATCTTCCTGGTCGGTCTCTGATAGTTTAGGTAGCGAGATTCCCTCTAGGAAAGAGTGGAGTTCTGCCTCCGTGTGTTTTCTCTCAGAGGTATATAGTTTGCAGTAAAAATCATGAAAAGTTAAATTGATCTTTTTTGGGTCATATGTGACCTCGTCCTCTGCTGTTCGGATAGCCATGATTGTACGCTCTGACTGCTCCTTTTTTAATTGGTAAGCAAGCAATCTACTGGGCGTATTGCTATACTCATGGTATTTCTGTTTAGTAAAGAAAACTTTTTTTTTTTTTTTTTTTATCTCCCGAGTGTAGTCCAAATTCAGTTTGGCTTTGGCTGCTTTAAGATGACTCCAGGAAGTGCTGTCTAGGGATTGTTCATGTATTTTTTCACAGCATTCCAGCTCCCTCTCAAGATCTAGCCTGTGTGCTTCCATTGCTTTTTTCTTAGAGGAAGCATATGCAATTAGATGACCTCTTAGTGTGGCTTTAGCAGCGTCCCACATTGTGGCCGGAGAAACAGGGGAATCTTTATTGTCTTGTGTGTAGTTGTCTATCCATGTAGTTACTAATGTATGGAACTCGTCATTTGATAGCATGGAGGTGTTGAATTTCCAGCTCTTTGACCTCGGGATGTTTTTGCAGAGGTCAAAGCGGAGGTGGACAAAGGCGTGATCTGAAAGTGCTATGGGTCCGATTGTACAAGTGGCTGAATTTATGAAACTCTTTGGGATAAAAATGTAATCTATACGGGAGTAGGTGTTATGGACATTAGAGTAGTATGTATAGTCCATAGATGAGCTATTATTCTCTCTCCAGATGTCTATCAGCCCCATCTCTTTAGTAAGAGAGTTCAACATCTTTGCAGATCTAGGATTTGTGGTGGGGACTTGAGATGATTTGTCTAGGGTTGGGTTAAGGGTACAATTAAAATCTCCGGCCACCACACCAAAGGAGACACAATGCTCATTGAACAGGGTTATAATTTTTGACATGAAGGCAGGAGTATCTGTGTTAGGGGCGTATATGTTTAATATAGTAATTGGTTGACCATATAGTGACCCAGTTATCAAAATAAATCTCCCCTCCGGATCAGATATGTTTTTGTCTATTATGAATGGAACATTTTTATGGATAAGTATGGCTGTGCCTCTACTGTTTGATTTGAAAGATGAGAAATACACCTGTCCCACCCAAGCTCTGCGGAGTTTGGCATGTTCAGCATCACAGAGGTGTGTCTCTTGTAATAGCGCAATGTCTGCTTTTTCCTTTTTTAGAGCACATAGTATCTTTTTCCGTTTTATTGCATGCCCTAGACCATGGCAGTTCCATGTCAATAGATTTAAGGTACTAGTCATCGTCATCGAGCAGTAATCGAACTTTAGTGCAAGTCATCGCTGGGTAAAAGTGGATAGTAATTACAGCTGCGTTCACATAAAAGGAAAATAAATGGTGTACATAAAATAATAATCTCTGAACACCCCAGCCGAGTTCCCAAACAACTCGACACATCCCGTTGGATCTATTACCCCCGCTCAGACTCAATTCTGTGTTCGAATAAAACAAAAACCGGGAACAGTTAGCAACGCACCACGTCTCCCTCTCCCCACCAAAGAAATGCCTCATCCTCTCCACCCCGCATTGAGTAAATAACACAGTTGCCCTCGTCCAGACCTCAGTAAAAGAGGGAGAAAAATAAAATCAATAGCCCAGCCTACATATACCTCCCCAAGGGACCTAGGGAACCCCAGGTAATAATAGCAACAACAAAAAAAACAGGGAAATAAAAGTAGGCTGAAACATTAGTAGGCCTAGGTTAGGCTATACAGCCCATCCCTCTCAGTTAAAGGAAAATAAATATAAATTGGACGGCTGTAATGACATTTAGGGGGTGGGTCTCTGGATATCGGCTATATGTCGTCTTACCTCCTTTAGTAATGGCATTAATCGCATTTAGTCATTGGTCTGTTTCTCATTGGCCAGGATTGTCTTTCAAAAACGTTTTGCCTCTTCGGGAGTTTTGAAGTGTCGCAAGGCTCCTTGGTGAAGAATCCTGAGCTCGTTTGGGTATTTTGAATCCCCTGAAGATGCCTCGGTCAATGGAGTATTTCTTCACTTCGTCAAATTCTCGGCGCTTTCGGCGTATTCCAGCTGACAGGTCCTGGTGTAAAGCGAGTTTGGCGTTTCCCACTGTGATGGTGTTGTTTTTCGCCGCCTGTAGGACTCGTTCCTTGTCGGTGAATCTCAGGAAACGTATGGTGATTGGGCGCGGTGGTTGTCTGGCTGCTGGTGGGGGCCTCAGTGCTCGGTGAGCTCTCTCGAGTTCTATGGGCCTGTCGGTGGGCAGGTGGAGCCACTCAGGAAGTTTGTCTTGCAGGTAGCGGATCAGTGGCATGTTTCCCTCTTCTTTTTCGCCCAGATTGAATAGAACACAATTATTCCTTCGCCCCCTGTTTTCCAGGTCCTCTGTTTTCTCTTCCAGATGCTCGATTTTCTTTTTAGCATATGCTATTGTTTCCATGGCATCTGTCAATAAGTTTTCCATGGATAGGATTCGCCCCTCTGCCTCGTCCAGGCGCCCCGCGTTTATGGTTATCTTGTTGTTGATGTCAGGCAATGCGTTTTCCAGGATTGTCACCTTGCCCCCTATCGCACTGAGCTGAGAGTTAATGGCATCTAATTTGGTGTTTAGTTCTGTACGTTGGGATCTCAACTCAGAGAGGATGTCTTCGACAGAGTGCGAGGTTGGCATTCGTTGTGCCTCGTGGGGGAGCGGGTTCTCTTGCTCCTGGCTAATGGCGCTAGTTTTTTCTGAAGCTATCTTCTTCCTGGAGGCTTTTTCCGTCGCTAATACTCGAGTCCGGGTAAAAATGTCACCTGTAGTGTCGCCTTTTGTAGCCGCCATGACTTTTTCTTACTAAAGCTAAATGAGTGTGAACTTGGAATGGAGGTAAGATTAGGAATTGGAAACTACTTGTGCGGAGCTCTGAGTTCACGCGGCCATCTCGTTCAAGGGTCACGTGATCCCCCCGGAATAGGCTATTTTGAGTATAGTTTGTTTTAAATGATCCAAATCAAAGTATCCTACATTTTATATGATGGGAGTTTGAATGATGAGGTCAGCTGATCCCAAATCTGAAGATGTGTCTGAAACAAATGGTGTAGAAAAGACACAATCATTATTATTTTATTGTGCAGACAGAATAATAGTTGTCATCACAATATCCTGGTGACTGATTTGACCTGAAACATCTGATGAAGAGTGAGTGAGAGGGTGGAGTTTGTCAGTGGGTGTGTGAACCACAGAGTCAGACTACAGCATCTGGCCTGGACACTGAGCCAGAACAGCCTTCTCAGCCATCACTCTTTTTGGCCACTCCACTTCCAAGGAACTGCATGGAATCTCCAGTGCATCACTGACACCCACCATCACTGGGGAGATGTAGCATGCCAAACCAATTAATCATTAAGACTCAATTGTCTGGGAGGTGTGAGGCAGCCTGCCATATGCCTCCAGGTTCCAATGCAATCTGTACCAGAGTTTCTACTGTACCATACAATTTGCTATATTTTTTGTAGTATCACTGTATGACTGTGATATAGCCTACTTATGTGACTTTAAGTCTGATATAAACCATAATCCAGCTCACAGGTGTTTTGGTGTTTTCCAATCGATATTCTGTATGGGTATATTTTTGGTGGGTTTTTCAATACAAAGCCGCCCAGTCTTTCTATTGATATGAGCCGCCCGCCAAGTCTCAGTACTACTAAAATGAGCTGCCCAGCCCAGTCTCTATTGAAACGAGTCACTGTGACCTTCAGCTCAACTCATGTAGGGCCAGTTGGCACCATATGAAATAACCATCCATCTATTGAAGTATGAGGCTGCGGAGCTGTAGATAAATCTAAAGAGGGCGAGAGAGAGAGAGAGACAGAGAGAGGGAGAGAGAGCGAGAGAGAGGGGGAGAGAGAGAGAGAGAGAGAGGGAGAGAGAGAGAGAGAGGCGGGGAGAGAGAGAGAGAGAGAGGCGGGGGAGAGAGAGAGAGAGAGACAGAGAGAGAGAGGGAGAGAGAGAGAGAGAGGGGGAGAGAGAGAGAGAGAGACAGAGAGAGAGAGAGAGAGAGAGAGAGAGAGAGAGGGGGGGAGAGAGAGAGAGACAGAGAGAGGGAGAGAGATAGAGAGACAGAGAGAGAGAGAGAGAGAGAGAGACAGAGAGAGAAGAGAGAGAGAGGGGGAGAGAAAGAGAGAGAGAGGGAGAGGTAAGGTAACATACTCACTCACCTCATCACTGCCAAGGTAACATACTCACTCACCTTATCACTGCCAAGGTAACAGACTCACTCACCTCATCACTGCCAAGGTAACATACTCACTCACCTTATCACTGCCAAGGTAACATACTCACTCACCTTATCACTGCCAAGGTAACAGACTCACTCACCTCATCACTGCCAAGGTAACATACTCACTCACCTTATCACTGCCAAGGTAACAGACTCACTCACCTCATCACTGCCAAGGTAACATACTCACTCACCTTATCACTGCCAAGGTAACATACTCACTCACCTTATCACTGCCAAGGTAACAGACTCACTGATCAAGACAAATGGAAGGAGAAAGGAGTAGAGAAGAGCCCTTCAAGCACATATTTAATTGTGTGCTATATACATCAAGCAATAGTAATACAACACAGTTGTAACACAGTGTCCGTGCATGTGTGTGTGTGTGTGTGTGTGTGTAAGTGTAAAAGTAGGTAAAACCCACTTACGTGGTTGTAGGTTTAGGAGATGGGGGAACTCATCGTCAGAGGAGTTCTGCCCCAATTTGTCTATTCCAACACGTGCTGTTCCAACTGCAACTCCTCAAGCGTTTTCACCGCATTACCCAGAAACCCCATGTTCGTGTGACCCAATTTATCGAACACTCCTCCCCATTCATCTGCTCTCACAGATGCACTAGAGTTAGAGGACTAGAGGAGGCTCCGTCAGTGTCAGAGCATTCATCACCTTTGAGTAGTAAGGTCTCTACAGTTTCATCCCTTCACCACTTGATACTAACCTACCTCAGACTAGAGTAGTACTCCATGTGTGGTTGATGGTGTGAGTCATGTTTCAGGAGTACTAGCTAGATGAAGTGGTGTGTCTGTATGTTTTCTGTTTTCAGCAGGAATTTTAATTTACATGTTTTATTTACAGACAGCCAGGGGCACACACCAAAACTCAGACATCATTTTAAAACCCATTATTTGTGTTATTGAGGAGGCCAGATCAGAGGCAGTAGGGATGACAACATGTTATATTAATATGTGTGTGAATTGGACCATATTGCTGTCCTGCTTGAGTATTCTAAATGTAACAAGTACTTTTGGGTGTCAGGGAAAATGCATGGAGTAAAAAGTACATCTTATCTTTAGGAATGTAGTGAAGTGAATGGAAAAGTTGTCAAAAAATATAAATAGTAAAGTACAGATACCCAACAAACTACTTAGGTAGTACTTCAAAGTATTTTTACTTAGTTACTTTACACTACTGGAGTCAAATATAGGCTATCAAATATAATGTGATGTGGATTGGAAAAAAGCTGAAAATGACATATTGGCATATTGGCTGTGTTGTAACTAAAGCTTACAGTTTTCTCCAATCGCTTTGGTGCCATTTTCACAACTCTTAGTACAAAACTCAAAACAGATCATCAAAAAGGTGTTTGTTTTAAAAATCTAAGGAGATTTTTTGTTGATTAAGTACAACAAAACAAAATCACTTTTTCACCAAACTTAAGTGTTTCATCTAGAAATATGTTTCACATTGCAATACATGTTCATATAAAATTATTGGCATTATGCTCACATTCATTTTGATATGATTCTCTTCTCGTTTGTTAAATACATAATACATTACTTACTTAATCGGACTGCTCTTAATTGACAAGCACTTAACCATTTGGTAAACCTATATATTTTATACTATATTGTCTACTACAGATTTTGAGAACAACATTTGGAAATGTATGATTGTAAAGTAGAAACTTAAAGTGTAATATACTGTATAATGTACTATGATGACTATTATGATTTTACTTCACAGTAAGTTTGAAAAAAAAATCCGATTTTGACAAGATCAGATCATGTACTGTATGTCACGCATTAAGACTCAATTGACTAAACATTCATCTAAAATGAAGTTGCTGTTTTTGTTGTTGACAGGGTCACACACTGATTTACTAAAAGGTCATTGGCCAATACAGTACTGTAATACCATAATATATGACATTTACATAGCAGATGTTTTTATGCTAAGTGACAACAGTTAGTCCACACATTTGCGTATCTGACACAGAGTGGGAATCGAACCCACAACTCTGGTGTTGCTAGTGCCATGTTCTTACTAACTGAGTGATGCAGGACCACTACAATATTTAATAAGTACAATACAATACTGTAAAATGCAATACCGGTGGAAGATGCATGATTGCCATCCCCATGAGAGTACCACCGTCCTTCAGGTCATGGATGAGGCAAACGTTTTCAATCCAGACCTATATCAGGTTTGGATTTACCATGTCGAAAGGATTTTCCCCAGGGGCATGAACAATGAAGACATTTACTGTGATTTTGATGAGAACCTGTGGCCAAATTCTCAAGACAGGCTTGATGCAAACTAGTCCCTGCTTAACCTGATGTTTCTAATAATATAATACCTGCCACGCTACATGTGTTACCAGTTTTGTACAAAGTTTTGAAAATTCACCACATACAGAGCCTTCAGAAAGTATTCAGACCCCTTGACTTCTTCTACAGTTTGTTAGGTTACAGCTTTATTCTAAAATGTATTAACTAGATCCCCCCCCCATCAATCTACACACAAAACCCCAAGTTTTTAGAAATGTTTTAGAAATGTTTGAAATGTATAAAATAAAATACAAACGAAGTATCACATTTACATAAATATTCAAACCCTTTACTCAGTACTTTGTTGAAGCATCTTTGGCAGCTATTACACCCTCTAGTCTTCTTGGGTATTGTAACGGCTTTCTAATGGTGAAGGAGAGTCGGACCAAACTGCAGCGTGTCTATTTCGATTAATCTTTAATAAACAAACGTAACACACAACAAAACACTAACACTACAAAACGAAACGAAACGAAACCCGAAAACAGCCTATACAAGTGTCTACTAACCTCTAACCAGGACAGCAGGACAGCAAGACACACAGGACAATCACCCACAATACAACCAAAGAATATGGCTGCCTAAATATGGTTCCCAATCAGAGACAACGGTAAACACCTGCCTCTGATTGAGAACCACTTCAGACAGCCATAGACTCTCCCAGAACACCCCACTAAGCTACAATCCCACTATACACACATACCAAAAACCCAAGACAAAACACACCACAATACAAAAACTCTATGCCACACCCTGGCCTGACCCAATACATGAAGAAAACACAAAATACTTAGACCAGGGCGTGACAGGTATGATGCTACAAGCTTGGCACACCTGTATTTGGGGAGTTTCTCCTATTATTCTCTGCAGATCCTCTCAAGCTCTGTCATGTTGGATGTGGAGCGTTGCTGCACAGCTATTTTCAGGTCCCAACAGAGTTGTTTGATCAGGTTCAAGTCCGGGCTCTGGCTGGGCCACTCAAGGACATTCAGAGACCCGTCTCGAAGCCAATCCTGCATTGTCTTGGCTGTGTGTTAGGGTCATTGTCCTGTTGGAAGGTGATCCTTTTCCCTAGTCTGAGGTCCCGAGCGCTCTGGAGCAGGTTTTCATCGAAGATCTCTCTGTACTTTGCTCCATTCATCTTTGCCTCGATCTTGACTAGTCTCCCAGTGCCTGCCACTGAAAAACTTCCCCACAGCATGATGCTACTACCACCATGCTTCACCATAGGGAGGGTACCAGGTTTCCTCCAGACATGACACTTGGCATTCAAGCCAAAGAGTTCCATTTTGGTTTCATCAGACCAGAGAATCTTTTGACAAACTCCAAGTGGGCTGTCATGTGCCTTTTACTGAGGAGTTGCTTCCATCTGGCCACTACCATAAAGGCCTGATTGATGGAGTGCTGCAGAGATGGTTGTCCTTCTGGAAGGTTCTCCCATCTCCACAGAGGGACTCTAGAGCTCTGTCAGAGTGACAATCAGGTTCTTGGTCACCTCCCTGACCAAGGCCCTTCTCCCCTGATTGCTCAGTTTGTCCGGGCGGCCAGATCTAGTTTAGAATTAGTTTATTTACCACAAGTGGACTCTAATCAAGTTGTAGAAACATCTCAGGGATGATCAATGGAAACAGAATGCACCTGAGCTCATTTTTGAGTTTCATAGCAAAGGTTCTGAATACTTATATAAATAAGGTATTTCTGTTTTCTATTCTAAAAACCTGTTTTTGCTTTGTCATTATGGGGTATTGTGTGTAGATTGCTGAGGATTTTTTAAATTTAATCAATTTTAGAATAAGACTGTAACTTAACAAAATTTGGAAAAAGTCAAGTGGTCTGAATACTTGCTGAAGGCACTGTGCTTGTGAAAATAGCACCAAAGCGATTGAAAAAAAACTGTAATGAAATGCCTTGTTTACACAACTCTGTTTTCTCAACTGCGTGGGTTTAATTCGGCCAGATTTCATTGTTGTTTGGCCCTATCTGTGGAGCAGAACCAGTTTTCCATACAGCTGCTGAGGTCAGATCTCCTATATGATTCTAATGTGTGTGTGTGTGTGCCAAATCAAATCAAATCAAATGTATTTATATAGCCCTTCGTACATCAGCTGATATCTCAAAGTGCTGTACAGAAACCCAGCCTAAAACCCCAAACAGCAAGCAATGCAGGTGTAGAAGCACGGTGGCTAGGAAAAACTCCCTAGAAAGGCCAAAGCCTAGGAAGAAACCTAGAGAGGAACCAGGCTATGTGGGGTGGCCAGTCCTCTTCTGGCTGTGCCGGGTGGAGATTATAACAGAGCATGGCCAAGATGTTCAAATGTTCATAAATGACCAGCATGGCCCAATAATAATAAGGCAGAACAGTTGAAACTGGAGCAGCAGCACGGCCAGGTGGACTGGGGACAGCAAGGAGTCATCATGTCAGGTAGTCCTGAGGCATGGTCCTAGGGCTCAGGTCCTCCGAGAGAGAGAAAGAAAGAGAGAAAGAGAGAATTAGAGAGCACACTTAAATTCACACAGGACACCGAATAGGACAGGAGAAGTACTCCAGATATAACAAACTGACCCTAGCCCCCCGACACATAAACTACTGCAGCATAAATACTGGAGGCTGAGACAGGAGGGGTCAGGAGACACTGTGGCCCCATCCGAGGACACCCCCGGACAGGGCCAAACAGGAAGGATATAACCCCACCCACTTTGCCAAAGCACAGCCCCCACACCACTAGAGGGATATCTTCAACCACCAACTTACCATCCTGAGACAAGGCCGAGTATAGCCCACAAAGATCTCTGCCATGGCACAACCCAAGGGGGGGGGGGGGGGACCCAGTGGAAAGAGGGGAACCGGCCAGGCAGAGACAGCAAGGGCGGTTCGTTGCTCCAGAGCCTTTCCGTTCACCTTCACACTCCTGGGCCAGACTACACTCAATCATATGACCCACTGAAGAGATGAGTCTTCAGTAAAGAGTTAGGTTAAAGGTTGAGACATAGTTTGCGTCTCTTACATGGGTAGGCAGACCATTCCATAAAAATTGAGCTCTATAGGAGAAAGCCCTGCCTCCAGCTGTTTGCTTAGAAATTCTCGGGACAATTAGGAGGCCTGCGTCTTGTGACCATAGCGTACGTGTAGGTATGTACGGCAGGACCAAATCAGAGAGATAGGTAGGAGCAAGCCCATGTAATGCTTTGTAGGTTAGCAGTAAAACCTTGAAATCAGCCCTTGCCTTGACAGGAAGCCAGTGTAGGGAGGCTAGCACTGGAGTAATGTGTGTGTGTGTGTGTGTGTGTGTGTGTGTGTGTGTGTGTGTGTGTGTGTGTGTGTGTGTGTGTGTGTGTGTGTGTGTGTGTGTGTGTGTGTGTGTGTGTGTGTGTGTGTGTGTGTGTGTGTGTGTGTGTGTGTGTGTGTGTGTCGGTGTGCCTGTAATGCCTGTGTGTGTGTGTGTGTATAGTAGAGATGTCCTCTGTAGGAGAGGTTTAACACCATGCAAAGAGGACCATCCTACCCTGGCTAGCTACATAATATTGGCAGAAGGAGCACAATAGCACAGTGTTGCATCGTCAGTCACATCATGCCTCTGACATGATGTCATTGTTCTGCCCCACTTTGTCTGATTCCAGTTCTTCTACATTACTTAAACTCTCCTCTACAGAAGTTGTTGTCAAGATGTTACTTTAGACAATCATATTTTAAAGGTTTTCGCTACTGGTCTTGTTTTGCAGACTTTTGTTTACCCAGTGCTAAGACAATATGAATAGTTTCATTACAAAACTCTATATATACATTTTCAGAAATGTTGGAAATTTAGCTTTTATTGTTTAAAGAAATCATGAAAGAGATTGGTGTGTTTTATCACTATCTGATGCTGGCATGGGTTGTTTAATATCTATCACTTCATGGTTTCATTTCAGAGAGACAAATAATAATGTTTTGTTGCAAACGCTATATATCCACCTTACTCTCAGAGAAGTATGTAGTATTGCTAGGCTTTACACAGTCAAATGTGACAAATAACTACATTTCTTATAAAAAATACTGTACAAATGATACATTTGTGACATCAATATTTTACAAATTCTATACAGTAATATTTTAAATTTGAGTCATTTAGCAGATGCTCTTATCCAGAGCGACTTACAGTCAGTGCATTCATCTTAAGACAAGCACATATCATGGTGGCGGCAGGTAGCCTAGTGGTTAGAGCGTTGGACTTCTAATCAAAAGGTTTTAACATCAAATCCCAAACCTGACAAGGTACAAATCTGTCGTTCTGCCCCTGACAAGGCAGGTAACCTGTTCCTAGGCCATCATTGAAAATAAGAATTTGTTCTTAACTGACTTGTCTAGTAAAATAAAACATCACAGTCAAATATACAGGATACAAACATTCCATTCCACCTAAACAATGGATATATAGCATCTAGCAAAAAAACACATATCTAAAATCTATTAATAACACATCTTAGAGCAGTAATATTTTACACACACATGAAGGTACCCATAAGCAATCATTTTTAATTTAAAAGATTTGTGGATATAGTGTTTTGTAAATAAAATCCTCATATTGTAAATATTCACAAAGCATCCCAGAGTAGGAGTGCTGCTCTATGATCCTTCCTGTCCATATAGTCCATAGAACTGTATTCATTATTATCTAAAAGATTCCACTGATCCTAAATCAGGACTGTTACCCTGAGACCCAGAAATACACAGCCAAGTCTTGAGAATTGGAGACCCTTGTTCTGAAGACTTAAAAGATGTTACTGTACCAGGAGCATCCCATATCTGGTCGGAGATAACTTTTCATATATTACTAAAGGGGCTAGCCAACCAAGCAATATGTGAGTCCATGACCTTGGCGGTTGCCATTGTAGCGACGGCAAGAATATTTCACTTATCATTAGCAGCATGATTAACTGCCAATGGGCTGTGGTGTGGTTATATCCCTAGCTAATCTCCTGAGTGTGATAACATATGAGATGACAACAGTTTCACACCCAGTTTCACACCTCCCTCCCAGCCTCCCGCCGTGGCGGCTCCATTCGTTGTGGTGCTTCGTGGCCTAATCACTCATGTGAGATTAATGAGCAACATTGAGGAGACGTTGAGGTGTGTTGGGAGCACAACTAATTACTATAGCTGACAGACTGCACCACAATAAGAGGGATAGGAGAAGATGAAGGAGCGAGTCTGTGTGTGTGTGTGTGTGTGTGTGTGTGTGTGTGTGTGTGTGTGTGTGTGTGTGTGTGTGTGTGTGTGTGTGTGTGTGTGTGTGTGTGTGTGTGTGTGTGTGTGTGTGTGTGTGTGTGTGTGTGTGTGTGTGTGTAATGAGATCAGGTACCATAAATGTCCAACCTTGATTGATATTTGATTGAGTTGTCTGTGAGCGTGAATTCAATTTGAAGCCAACCAAACTTGAAAATGATTTTGAATTGAAACCTGGGTTAATTTAAGGCAAGAACAATGTTTTGTTCTGCATGATTGTCTGTGTTTACTGGAACTGCTCTCTTAGAAAAGAGATCTTTCGCCTCTTCATTGGTACTTCCGGGTTTAAGTCTTAACGGCACACGTGTCAAACTCATTCCACAGAGGGCTGAGTGTCTGCGGTTTTCGCTCCTCCCTTGGACTTGATTGATGAATTAAGGTCACTAATTAGTAAGGAACTCCCCTCACCTGGTTGTCTAGAGCTTAATTGAAAGTAAAAACCAAAAACCTGCAGACACCCGGCCATGCTTACCGGTGTATGTTGATGGCTTTTGGCTAATTCATTCAAGCCAGGTTGATGCAATGTGATTACGTTGATAATGAGGCATGGTGAAATAACATTGACACAACGTTTGACTCAACCAATGTTTCCCTGGTGGCTATGTAAAGCATTTTCCAAATTATGACCTTTCAGATGACCTTTCAGTTAGTCAACAGAGCAGACTCCCTGGCAATGCCAATGGTTTTTCCCAGTCACATTGTGCATCAAGACGGTTAGTTATTTTTCGTCTCACAGAAGCGGTTTGTTAAGGTGATTGACCTTCAAACCACATGACTACAATACTCTACAATCAAGATGTTTTTGTATTCAAATGTATTAAAACCATAAGAAAAATGTTTGTGGTCACAGTTGAGTTGACATAGTGTTGGCTCAGCTCACACATGTTTTATTGTATCAATGACCCTCTAGCAATTATGGGAGACATCTCTCAGCTGTTTATTTACTGTAGTTCAAAGTTAAACACGGAGATGGAAAAATAACCTTTAAAAGTTTCATTAATTACTAGCTGCATGAAATAATGACCGCACTGAGCTACTTTGTCTAGTTTTGTAATGTTCAAAGAAAACTTGCCTCAACTCTCTGTTCATAACTAGGGGGCGAGAGAGAGAGAGAGAGAGAGAGAGAGAGAGAGAGAGAGAGAGAGGATGATTTTGATGGAGAAAGGCTGGTAAAAAAAGAGAGAGAGAGAGAGAGAGAGAGAGAGAGAGAGAGAGAGAGAGAGAGAGAGAGAGAGAGAGAGAGAGAGAGAGGATGATTTTGATGGAGAAAGGCTGGTAAAAAGAGAGAGACAGAGAGAGAGAGAGAGAGAGAGAGAGAGGAAAAGGGACTCAGAGCCAGAGAAATGTGTTGTCTTGGTTGAATACGAGGTGGTTGAGTGTTCCTCAAGGCCTCCTCTCCTGGAGCCGGCCCAGTTCTCGCCCACTCAATGTGCTAAATAGGCTGTTTGAACACACTGTTTAGACACTGAGACAGAGCACAACAACAGAGCAAATCAACAGTGAATTAAAGACTCCTCAGGGAAGCCATAGAGAGACATCGAAGGGGGTTGGAGCTTCCTACTGCCCAATTACTCAGCCCAGGCTACCTTGGTCCAGCCTCTCCTCACGCAGACTAACGCACAGCAGCATGCACACTGCCTGTATTGCTAGACATTAGGAGTCACGTTAGTAGACCAGACCTATAGAATGAGACATTTTACAATTTACTCCTTTAGCAGACATTCTTAACCACAATTGTTTGTGTAAGTCGCTGTGGATAAGTGCCTTGCTCAAGGGCACAACAACAGATTTTTCACCTCGTCAGCTGGAGATTCCAACCACTGACCTTTCGGTTACTGTCCCAGCGCTCTTAACCGACAAGCTGAGACTTGACATGAAGAACGATAGAAGACTTATAGAGCATATAATGTAGATGTACATGAATAAGTGGGAATTGTATTTTCTTTTGATCTGTGTAATTTGCTTGGTTTATTACTGTCGCCAAAGCAAGGTAGTTGCTACACTCATTCCTGAGCACAAATATGCCTTTGATGATACAATGGCATAGCATCAATCTCAGCAATATACAGCTATTGAATATAGTTCAAAGAAACCTTAGTAAGAGTCACATCTTCTATGATTTGTGTGTGGATGCCGTATGTTTTCTCATTTATGTCACATCCCAGACTTGAAGTTCCCTCTTCTCCCTATTAAATGCGGCCCTTTGTGCTGGAAGCTGAGCTGGTAAACTGGCTAATGTAGGAGCGTTTTAGAGGGCAGACCCTCTCTAACCCTGTGCCCACCCATGCCTGGCCCTGTTGAAGCTGTGGCTAAGTGAGTGCACTGCTCCAAGGTTTATTTTGACATAAATCTGCGTGGCAAAGAAGCAACTGTGCTGGCAAATACTAATGTAGTTTACCAGCTGTATCCAGTGAACCTGAAGTGATCAGGAGGAAAATTAGTATCCTGCTGCAACGCATCACATGAACAGAAGAGAACAGTATGTTTCTTTCTCTTTCTCCCTCATTCCACTTTCTCTTCTCCCTCACTTCTCCCTCATTCCTCTTTCTCTTCTCCCTCACTTCTCCCTCATTCCTCTTTCTCTTCTCCCTCACATCTCCCTCATTCCCCTTTCTCTTCTCCCTCACTTCTCCCTCATTCCTCTTTCTCTTCTCCCTCAATTCTCCCTCATTCCTCTTTCTCTTCTCCCTCACTTCTCCCTCATTCCTCTTTCTCTTCTCCCTCACTTCTCCCTCATTCCTCTTTATCTTCTCCCTCACTTCTCCCTCATTCCTCTTTCTCTTCTCCCTCACTTCTCCCTCATTCCTCCTCTCTTCTCCCTCACTTCTCCCTCATTCCTCTCTCTTCTCCCTCACTTCTCCCTCATTCCTCTTTCTCTTCTCCCTCACTTCTCCCTCATTCCACTTTCTCTTCTCCCTCACTTCTCCCTCATTCCTCTTTCTCTTCTCCCTCACTTCTCCCTCATTCCTCTTTCTCTTCTCCCTCACTTCTCCCTCATTCCTCTTTCTCTTCTCCCTCACTTCTCCCTCATTCCACTTTCTCTTCTCCCTCACTTCTCCCTCATTCCTCTTTCTCTTCTCCCTCACTTCTCCCTCATTCCTCTTTCTCTTCTCCCTCACTTCTCCCTCATTCCTCTTTCTCTTCTCCCTCACTTCTCCCTCATTCCTCTTTCTCTTCTCCTCACACTGTCTTTTCAGTGGCTAGGCCCAGAGCTCTTCCATCATGTCAGGAATGAGGTTAACTAATGGGGCATGAAGGGGCAGCCTGATATCAGATGCCATCAGTCCTCTCGGAAGGCCAGACAGACGGTTCAATCAGAAATCTATCTTTTTTTGACTGTCTTTTGCTCTATCCAGCACTATGAAAAGGACTCTCTCTCTAATCACTGTTAACACCTGGGTTTAAATAGTCATCGTTTTCCTTACATTAGGCAGTGAGGTGTGTCTGATTATCGGTATAATGTTTCTGGAACTATTCCATTGGTTTTATAATGCCAGGCAAGACAACTGCACCTAGTATTTGAGAAGAGAAAACAGAAGTAATAATTACATTTATGGGCCCATAATGATCTAGTATATATTTGGAAACTACCTGGTTATAAAGTACACCATTATGAGCAAATTGTATTACCAATTTAATTCAATAATAATTTAAAGTAGGTCTAATTAGGCCACCAGAAAATACCAAATACCATTTCCACCAAGATCTTGCACTGTAAAACCTTTTTGTTTGGGCTCATAGATGTAATAACACAGTTAATTGGTAGCCTGGAAACAGTGATACATTGAAGTGTAACATCAAAGACCACTGTGTGGCTCATATAGAGCGGTTAACCAATTATAAGTAGCTAATTAGCTATCCACCAGCAACAAATTATGTCTTATCTCATAATGGAGGGCTATCAGGCACTTGATAGGACACCAGAGACTAGAGACTACCATTCATTGTGAGAGCTTGATAACAATGGATGAATCCATAGAGGTAACACCTCCTGAAATGTGTCAAGTCCAAAGAAGAAACCTTGTAAAAACACTCATATTTTAGAACATATTAGGCCTTGAAGTATTTTAGAGAGTACATGGTCGCTGTTGGCTGGGACCAACCTAGGTGACACGAGGTAAAACAGCAGGGTAAGTCTCGCAGGTGCCGGGCTGGCGCTGCAGCTAGCTCAGGCAGGTTGTGGCACTCCTGTCCCCATCCATAAGCTGGGGGGCGTTTTGTAACAAAGATGACCGGTGCTAGGTGCCAAAGCCAGTCTGTCAAAGAAACAGACCCACCACCCCCAGGCCACGCCAGCCTTGGCAACACAGTAACCCACACAGATGATCTTGGGACAGGCCGGGCCTGCTAGTCGACAGACGTCACACACACAGGCTGGAGTGTGATGTCTGCCGATGTCTGGTTCTAGAGGTGTAATAGATCGTAGCTGGTGATGGATGACCGTTCAACCTCTGTTACCCATCTGTCAGATAGCTAGGGACTAATCGTACCATCCGAGCCTGATATTACACGGAGGTTGTGTTTAAATGCTGCCTCAATTAACAAATACAGATAAACTGGGAATAGAATGACTTGATGTTGGCTTGTATTCACACCTATCATTAGTTCTGTTTATGATGCTGGTTAACATGACTGATGTACAGTACACATAAAGGAAGCTTTAATGTCATGATGGAGATTGAATTTAATATTTAATATTAAAAGTATTTATTTATAAAGCAGTTTTTTGATGCGATTTCAGTTTTTCCTTTGGTGAAATTCAGGACATCAATTGTGTTTGACATGTCTCAGTATCAGGGGATACAGGCAGTCACAGATAAACATCAAATTGTAAAGATCTGAAGTGGAACCTAACTTGTCGTTTGATTACTATGTATGTCCAGGGAGCTGGTTAAAGATCATTTAATATGTCACCATGTTGGCAACATCTAAAAATGGAATCAAAAGAATGTTAAATCAGTTCCAATGTTAATGGAAAAATGTACTAATATTATAATACTGTATGTGTCGTATTGAATGTCTCGGGGATAATCATTTTCTTGTCTTTGCAAAAACATACTCTGAGTACATCACATCGTACTCCATTTATGCCGCAATGCAGGTTGTATATACCTGATACTCAAGGGCTCTGGCTTTGCCATGCGAAGGTGTGTGACTGACTCCCTCCACAAAAATCAATGGCTTACTCAGTGATTGATGTACTCAGTGATAAGAGGAGAGAGTTGTCATATTTCATCAGGCTTCCTTCCTCACACGGCAAGAGGCTGTATTTGTTAGCTAATCCCGTTATGACGACAGCACCAGATTTTTTGACTGGGGAGGGGGATAGTGGGGGCAGGGGTGGGGGCGGACTATCCCCTGAGAATGATTTCATTTCTCAAAATATGTTTTACTTAAATTAGCCCCCTGAAATATCTCTCTCTCTCTCTCTCTCTCCTCGTCTCCTAAACTGAGTAAAGACACGCGTATGGAGGTGTAGAATAAACGGAAGTGAAATTGACTTACTTCAAAAAGGAAATGTTCGCTCAATCCCTCACACTAGAAACATGAGAAATATAAATGAGCTGAATGAATAAATAAAGTCTCCAGGCTTTGACAGACTGACTCGTAACAGCTCAGAATGAGAGGAGAAGCTGTGATGAACACACACACCAACGCATGACTCTCCATCACTCATTAACTCTGACCCAAATAATTAGAGACACTGGAAGCTGTTAAAACACAGAGCAGATTGTGTGTGTTTTTGAAAGAGTGGTTTGTGTGTGTGCTCATATGTGTGCGTTTGTGTGTGTGTGCGTGCGTGAATGTGTGCATAAATGTGCGTGACCTACATACCACTGGTTTAGAAAAGCTGTCATACATCACATTAAATCACTCTTCCGTCATCTAACTAATACAATGAGGCATATCACAATGAAAATTACTTTACGATAAGGTTCTTCCAGTGGGTCAGAATTTTACAAACACTAAATTGACTGTGCCTTTAACTTCTTGCGTCGAGCCATCCCGGATCCGGGATCGTGACTACAGCCTCAAGCCCATTACCATAACGCAACGTTAACTATTCATGAAAATCGCAAATGAAATGAAATCAATATGCTAGCTCTCAAGCTTAGCCTTTTGTTAACAACAGATTTTCAAAATATGCTTCTCAACCATAGCAAAACAAGCATTTGTGTAACAGTATTGATAGCTATTGATAGCTAGCGTAGCATTTAGCGTTAGCATTCAGCAGGCAACATTTTCACAAAAACCAGAAAAGCATTCAAATAAAATCATTTACCTTTGAAGAACTTCGGATGTTTTCAATGAGGAGACTCTCAGTTAGATAGCAAATGTTCAGTTTTTCCTGAAAGATTTTTTGTTTAGGACAAATCGCTCCGTTTTCTGCGTCACGTTTAGCTACGAAAAAAACCTGTATCCAGGATTGTGTAAATCTATCCGCAAGCTCATTAGCATAACGCAACGTTAACTATTCATGAAAATCGCAAATGAAATGAAATAAATCTATTTGCTCTCAAGCTTAGCCTTTTGTTAACAACACTGTCATCTCAGATTTCCAAAATATGCTTTTGAACCATAGCTAAACAAGCATTTGTGTAACAGTATTGATAGCTTAGTATAGGATTATGCCTGGCATTCAGCATGCAACATTTTCACAAAAACCAGAAAAGCATTCAAATAAAATAATTTACTTTTGAAGAACTTCAGATGTTTTCAATGAGGAGACTCTCAGTTAGATAGCAAATGTTCAGTTTTTACAAAAAGATTATTTGTGTTGAAAAATCGCTCCGTTTTCTTCATCACGTTTGGGTAAGAAAAAAAAGAAAAAATTAAGTCATTAAAACGCGAACTTTTTTCCAAATTAACTCCATAATATCAGACAGAAACATGGCAAACGATGTTTAGAATCAATCCTCAAGGTGTTTTTCACATATCTATCGATGATAAATCCTTCGTGGCAGTTGCCTTTCTCTACTGAAGAAATGGAACGCGCATGGACCTAGAGATTACGCAATAATTTCGACACAGGACACCGGGCGGACACCTGGTAGTCTCTTATGGTCAATCTTCCAATGATATGCCTACAAATACGTCACAATGCTGCAGACACCTTGGAGAAACGACAGAAAGGGCAGGCTCATTCCTGGCGCATTCACAGCCATATAAGGAGACATTGGAACACAGCGCCTTCAGAATCTGGGGCATTTCCTGTATGAAACTTCATCTTGGTTTCGCCTGTAGCATTAGTTCTGGGGTACTCACAGATAATATCTTTGCAGTTTTGGAAACGTCAGAGTTTTTTCTTTCCAAAGCTGTCAATTACATGCATAGTCGAGCATCTTTTCGTGACAAAATATCTTGTTTAAAACGGGAACGCCCCGGGGCGACAGTGAAACGCTCACAGACTAACAGTGAAACACTCACAGACTAACAGTGAAACGCTCGCGGGGCGACAGTGAAACGCTCACAGACTAACAGTGAAACGCTCACAGACTAACAGTGAAACGCTCGCGGGCGACAGTGAAACGCTCACAGATTAACAGTGAAACGCTCGCGGGGCGACAGTGAAACGCTCACAGACTAACAGTGAAACGGTCGCGGGGCGACAGTGAAACGCTCACAGACTAACAGTGAAACGCTCGCGGGGCGACAGTGAAACGCTCACAGACTAACAGTGAAACGCTCACAGACTAACAGTGAAACGCTCGCGGGGCGACAGTGAAACGCTCACAGACTAACAGTGAAACGCTCGCGGGCGACAGTGAAACGCTCACAGACTAACAGTGAAACGCTCACAGACTAACAGTGAAACGCTCGCGGGCGACAGTGAAACGCTCACAGACTAACAGTGAAACGCTCGCGGGCGACAGTGAAACGCTCACAGATTAACAGTGAAACGCTCGCGGGGCGACAGTGAAACGCTCACAGACTAACAGTGAAACGCTCACAGACTAACAGTGAAACGCTCGCGGGGCGACAGTGAAACGCTCACAGACTAACAGTGAAACGCTCGCGGGCGACACTGAAATGCTCACAGACTAACAGTGAAACGCTCACAGACTAACAGTGAAACAGCTAACAGTGAAACGCGGGCCGACAGTGAAACGCTCATAGACTAACAGTGAAACGCTCGCGGGGCGACAGGGCCGACAGTGAAACGCTCATAGACTAACAGTGAAACGCTCGCGGGCGACAGTGAAACGCTCACAGACTAACAGTGAAACGCTCACAGACTAACAGTGAAACGCTCGCGGGGGCGACAGTGAAACGCTCACAGACTAATAGTGAAACGTTCACAGACTAACAGTGAAACGCTCACAGACTAACAGTGAAACGCTCACAGACTAACAGTGAAACGCTCGCGGGGCGACAGTGAAACGCTCACAGACTAACAGTGAAACGCTCGCAGACTAACAGTGAAACGCTCACAGACTAACAGTGAAACGCTCGCAGGCCGACAGTGAAACGCTCATAGACTAACAGTGAAACGCTCGCGGGGCGACAGTAAAACACTCGCGGGCGACAGTGAAAAGCTCACAGACTAACAGTGAAACGCTCGCGGGGCGACAGTGAAACGCTCACAGACTAACAGTGAAACGCTCACAGACTAACAGTGAAACGCTCGCGGGGCGACAGTGAAACGCTCACAGACTAACAGTGAAACGTTCACAGACTAACAGTGAAACGCTCACAGACTAACAGTGAAACGCTCACAGACTAACAGTGAAACGCTCGCGGGGCGACAGTGAAACGCTCACAGACTAACAGTGAAACGCTCGCGGGCGACAGTGAAACGCTCACAGACTAACAGTGAAACGCTCACAGACTAACAGTGAAACGCTCGCGGGGCGACAGTGAAACGCTCACAGACTAACAGTGAAACGCTCGCGGGCGACAGTGAAACGCTCACAGATTAACAGTGAAACGCTCGCGGGGCGACAGTGAAACGCTCACAGACTAACAGTGAAACGCTCACAGACTAACAGTGAAACGCTCACAGACTAACAGTGAAACGCTCGCGGGGCGACAGTGAAACGCTCACAGACTAACAGTGAAACGCTAGCGGGGCGACAGTGAAACGCTCACAGACTAACAGTGAAACGCTCACAGACTAACAGTGAAACGCTCGCGGGGCGACAGTGAAACGCTCACAGACTAACAGTGAAACGCTCGCGGGCGACAGTGAAACGCTCACAGATTAACAGTGAAACGCTCGCGGGGCGACAGTGAAACGCTCACAGACTAACAGTGAAACGCTCACAGACTAACAGTGAAACGCTCGCGGGGCGACAGTGAAACGCTCACAGACTAACAGTGAAACGCTCGCGGGCGACACTGAAACGCTCACAGACTAACAGTGAAACGCTCACAGACTAACAGTGAAACGCTCACAGACTAACAGTGAAACGCTCGCGGGCCGACAGTGAAACGCTCATAGACTAACAGTGAAACGCTCGCGGGGCGACAGTGAAACGCTCGCGGGCCGACAGTGAAACGCTCATAGACTAACAGTGAAACGCTCGCGGGGCGACAGTGAAACGCTCACAGACTAACAGTGAAACGCTCACAGACTAACAGTGAAACGCTCGCGGGGGCGACAGTGAAACGCTCACAGACTAATAGTGAAACGTTCACAGACTAACAGTGAAACGCTCACAGACTAACAGTGAAACGCTCACAGACTAACAGTGAAACGCTCGCGGGGCGACAGTGAAACGCTCACAGACTAACAGTGAAACGCTCGCAGACTAACAGTGAAACGCTCACAGACTAACAGTGAAACGCTCGCAGGCCGACAGTGAAACGCTCATAGACTAACAGTGAAACGCTCGCGGGGCGACAGTAAAACACTCGCGGGCGACAGTGAAAAGCTCACAGACTAACAGTGAAACGCTCGCGGGCGACAGTGAAACGCTCACAGACTAACAGTGAAACGCTCACAGACTAACAGTGAAACGCTCGCGGGCGACAGTGAAACGCTCACAGACTAACAGTGAAACGTTCACAGACTAACAGTGAAACGCTCACAGACTAACAGTGAAACGCTCACAGACTAACAGTGAAACGCTCGCGGGCGACAGTGAAACGCTCACAGACTAACAGTGAAACGCTCGCGGGGCGACAGTGAAACGCTCACAGACTAACAGTGAAACGCTCACAGACTAACAGTGAAACGCTCGCGGGGCGACAGTGAAACGCTCACAGACTAACAGTGAAACGCTCGCGGGCGACAGTGAAACGCTCACAGATTAACAGTGAAACGCTCGCGGGGCGACAGTGAAACGCTCACAGACTAACAGTGAAACGCTCACAGACTAACAGTGAAACGCTCACAGACTAACAGTGAAACGCTCGCGGGCCGACAGTGAAACGCTCATAGACTAACAGTGAAACGCTCGCGGGGCGACAGTGAAACACTCACAGACTAACAGTGAAACGCTCACAGACTAACAGTGAAACGCTCACAGACTAACAGTGAAACGCTCACAGACTGACAGTGAAACGCTCGCGGGCCGACAGTGAAACGCTCGCGGGCGACAGTGAAACGCTCACAGACTAACAGTGAAACGCTCGCGGGGCGACAGTGAAACACTCGCGGGCGACAGTAAAACGCTCACAGACTAACAGAGAAACGGTCGCGGGGCGACAGTGAAACGCTCACAGACTAACAGTGAAACGCTCACAGACTAACAGTGAAACACTCGTGGGGCGACAGTGAAACGCTCACAGACTAACAGTGAAACGCTCGCGGGCCGACAGTGAAACGCTCATAGACTAACAGTGAAACGCTCGCGGGGCGACAGTGAAACACTCGCGGGCAACAGTAAAACGCTCACAGACTAACAGTGAAACGCTCGCGGGGCGACAGTGAAACGCTCACAGACTAACAGTGAAACGCTCGCGGGCGACACTGAAACGCTCACAGACTAACAGTGAAACGCTCACAGACTAACAGTGAAACGCTCACAGACTAACAGTGAAACGCTCGCGGGCCGACAGTGAAACGCTCATAGACTAACAGTGAAACGCTCGCGGGGCGACAGTGAAACACTCGCGGGCGACAGTGAAACACTCACAGACTAACAGTGAAACGCTCGCGGGGCGACAGTGAAACGCTCACAGACTAACAGTGAAACGCTCACAGACTAACAGTGAAACGCTCGCGGGGGCGACAGTGAAACGCTCACAGACTAATAGTGAAACGTTCACAGACTAACAGTGAAACGCTCACAGACTAACAGTGAAACGCTCACAGACTAACAGTGAAACGCTCGCGGGGCGACAGTGAAACGCTCACAGACTAACAGTGAAACGCTCGCAGACTAACAGTGAAACGCTCACAGACTAACAGTGAAACGCTCGCAGGCCGACAGTGAAACGCTCATAGACTAACAGTGAAACGCTCGCGGGGCGACAGTAAAACACTCGCGGGCGACAGTGAAAAGCTCACAGACTAACAGTGAAACGCTCGCGGGGCGACAGTGAAACGCTCACAGACTAACAGTGAAACGCTCACAGACTAACAGTGAAACGCTCACAGACTAACAGTGAAACACTCGTGGGGCGACAGTGAAACGCTCACAGACTAACAGTGAAACGCTCGCGGGCCGACAGTGAAACGCTCATAGACTAACAGTGAAACGCTCGCGGGGCGACAGTGAAACACTCGCGGGCAACAGTAAAACGCTCACAGACTAACAGTGAAACGCTCGCGGGGCGACAGTGAAACGCTCACAGACTAACAGTGAAACGCTCGCGGGCGACACTGAAACGCTCACAGACTAACAGTGAAACGCTCACAGACTAACAGTGAAACGCTCACAGACTAACAGTGAAACGCTCGCGGGCCGACAGTGAAACGCTCATAGACTAACAGTGAAACGCTCGCGGGGCGACAGTGAAACACTCGCGGGCGACAGTGAAACACTCACAGACTAACAGTGAAACGCTAGCGGGGCGACAGTGAAACGCTCACAGACTAACAGTGAAACGCTCACAGACTAACAGTGAAACGCTCACAGGCGACAGTGAAACGCTCACAGACTAATAGTGAAACGTTCACAGACTAACAGTGAAACGCTCACAGACTAACAGTGAAACGCTCACAGACTAACAGTGAAACGCTCGCGGGGCGACAGTGAAACGCTCACAGACTAACAGTGAAACGCTCGCAGACTAACAGTGAAACGCTCACAGACTAACAGTGAAACGCTCGCAGGCCGACAGCTCATAGACTAACAGTGAAACGCTCGCGGGGCGACAGTAAAACACTCGCGGGCGACAGTGAAAAGCTCACAGACTAACAGTGAAACGCTCGCGGGGCGACAGTGAAACGCTCACAGACTAACAGTGAAACGCTCACAGACTAACAGTGAAACGCTCGCGGGGCGACAGTGAAACGCTCACAGACTAACAGTGAAACGTTCACAGACTAACAGTGAAACGCTCACAGACTAACAGTGAAACGCTCACAGACTAACAGTGAAACGCTCGCGGGGCGACAGTGAAACGCTCACAGACTAACAGTGAAACGCTCGCGGGGCGACAGTGAAACGCTCACAGACTAACAGTGAAACGCTCACAGACTAACAGTGAAACGCTCGCGGGGCGACAGTGAAACGCTCACAGACTAACAGTGAAACGCTCGCGGGCGACAGTGAAACGCTCACAGATTAACAGTGAAACGCTCGCGGGGCGACAGTGAAACGCTCACAGACTAACAGTGAAACGCTCACAGACTAACAGTGAAACGCTCACAGACTAACAGTGAAACGCTCGCGGGCCGACAGTGAAACGCTCATAGACTAACAGTGAAACGCTCGCGGGGCGACAGTGAAACACTCACAGACTAACAGTGAAACGCTCACAGACTAACAGTGAAACGCTCACAGACTAACAGTGAAACGCTCACAGACTGACAGTGAAACGCTCGCGGGCCGACAGTGAAACGCTCGCGGGGCGACAGTGAAACGCTCACAGACTAACAGTGAAACGCTCGCGGGGCGACAGTGAAACACTCGCGGGCGACAGTAAAACGCTCACAGACTAACAGAGAAACGGTCGCGGGGCGACAGTGAAACGCTCACAGACTAACAGTGAAACGCTCACAGACTAACAGTGAAACACTCGTGGGGCGACAGTGAAACGCTCACAGACTAACAGTGAAACGCTCGCGGGCCGACAGTGAAACGCTCATAGACTAACAGTGAAACGCTCGCGGGGCGACAGTGAAACACTCGCGGGCAACAGTAAAACGCTCACAGACTAACAGTGAAACGCTCGCGGGGCGACAGTGAAACGCTCACAGACTAACAGTGAAACGCTCGCGGGCGACACTGAAACGCTCACAGACTAACAGTGAAACGCTCACAGACTAACAGTGAAACGCTCACAGACTAACAGTGAAACGCTCGCGGGCCGACAGTGAAACGCTCATAGACTAACAGTGAAACGCTCGCGGGCGACAGTGAAACACTCGCGGGCGACAGTGAAACACTCACAGACTAACAGTGAAACGCTAGCGGGGCGACAGTGAAACGCTCACAGACTAACAGTGAAACGCTCACAGACTAACAGTGAAACGCTCGCGGGGCGACAGTGAAATGCTCACAGACTAACAGTGAAACGCTCACAGTCTTGCTCCCAGGCAGACTAAATAACTTTTTTGCCCGCTTTGAGGACAATACAGTGCCACTGACACGGCCTGCAACGAAAACATGCGGTCTCTCCTTCACTGCAGCCGAGGTGAGTAAGACATTTAAACGTGTTAACCCTCGCAAGGCTGCAGGCCCAGACGGCATCCCCAGCCGCGCCCTCAGAGCATGCGCAGACCAGCTGGCCGGTGTGTTTACGGACATATTCAATCAATCCCTATACCAGTCTGCTGTTCCCACATGCTTCAAGAGGGCCACCATTGTTCCTGTTCCCAAGAAAGCTAAGGTAACTGAGCTAAACGACTACCGCCCCGTAGCACTCACTTCCGTCATCATGAAGTGCTTTGAGAGACTAGTCAAGGACCATATCACCTCCACCCTACCTGACACCCTAGACCCACTCCAATTTGCTTACCGCCCAAATAGGTCCACAGACGATGCAATCTCAACCACACTGCACACTGCCCTAACCCACCTGGACAAGAGGAATACCTATGTGAGAATGCTGTTCATCGACTACAGCTCAGCATTCAACACCATAGTACCCTCCAAGCTCGTCATCAAGCTCGAGACCCTGGGTCTCGACCCCGCCCCTGTGCAACTGGGTACTGGACTTCCTGACGGGCCGCCCCCAGGTGGTGAGGGTAGGCAACAACATCTCCTCCCCGCTGATCCTCAACACGGGGGCCCCACAAGGGTGCGTTCTGAGCCCTCTCCTGTACTCCCTGTTCACCCACGACTGCGTGGCCACGCACGCCTCCAACTCAATCATCAAGTTTGCGGACGACACAACAGTGGTAGGCTTGATTACCAACAACGACGAGACGGCCTACAGGGAGGAGGTGAGGGCCCTCGGAGTGTGGTGTCAGGAAAATAACCTCACACTCAACGTCAACAAAACTAAGGAGATGATTGTGGACTTCAGGAAACAGCAGAGGGAACACCCCCCTATCCACATCGATGGAACAGTAGTGGAGAGGGTAGCAAGTTTTAAGTTCCTCGGCATACACATCACAGACAAACTGAATTGGTCCACTCACACTGACAGCGTCGTGAAGAAGGCGCAGCAGCGCCTCTTCAACCTCAGGAGGCTGAAGAAATTCGGCTTGTCACCAAAAGCACTCACAAACTTCTACAGATGCACAATCGAGAGCATCCTGGCGGGCTGTATCACCGCCTGGTACGGCAACTGCTCCGCCCTCAACCGTAAGGCTCTCCAGAGGGTAGTGAGGTCTGCACAACGCATCACCGGGGGCAAACTACCTGCCCTCCAGGACACCTACACCACCCGATGTTACAGGAAGGCCATAAAGATCATCAAGGACATCAACCACCGAACCACTGCCTGTTCACCCCGCTATCATCCAGAAGGCGAGGTCAGTACAGGTGCATCAAAGCTGGGACTGAGAGACTGAAAAACAGCTTCTATCTCAAGGCTATCAGACTGTTAAACAGCCACCATTGAGTGGCTGCTGCCAACACACTGTCATTGACACTGACCCAACTCCAGCCACTTTAATAATGGGAATTGATGGGAAATGATGTAAATATATCACTAGCCACTTTAAACAATGCTACCTTATATAATGTTACTTACCCTACATTATTCATCTCATATGCATACGTATATACTGTACTCTACATCATCGACTGCATCCTTATGTAATACATGTATCACTAGCCACTTTAACTATGCCACTTTGTTTACTTTGTCTACATACTCATCTCATATGTATATACTGTACTCGATACCATCTACTGTATGCTGCTCTGTACCATCACTCACTCATATATCCTTATGTACATATTCTTTATCCCCTTACACTGTGTATAAGACAGTAGTTTTAGAATTGTTAGTTAGATTACTTGTTGGTTATCACTGCATTGTCGGAACTAGAAGCACAAGCATTTCGCTACACTCGCATTAACATCTGCTAACCATGTGTATGTGACAAATAAAATTTGATTTGATTTGACTAACAGTGAAACGCTCGCGGGCCGACAGTGAAACGCTCACAGACTAACAGTGAAACACTCGCAGGGCGACAGTGAAACGCTCACAGACTAACAGTGAAACGCTCGCGGGCCGACAGTGAAACGCTCATAGACTAACAGTGAAACGCTCGCGGGGCGACAATGAAACACTCGCGGGCGACAGTGAAACGCTCACAGACTAACAGTGAAACGCTCGCGGGGCGACAGTGAAACGCTCACAGACTAACAGTGAAACGCTCACAGACTAACAGTGAAACGCTCGCGGGGCGACAGTGAAACGCTCACAGACTAACAGTGAAACGCTCGCGGGCGACAGTGAAACGCTCACAGACTAACAGTGAAACGCTCGCGGGGCGACACTGAAACGCTCACAGACTAACAGTGAAACGCTCACAGACTAACAGTGAAACGCTCACAGACTAACAGTGAAACGCTCGCGGGCCGACAGTGAAACGCTCATAGACTAACAGTGAAACGCTCGCGGGGCGACAGTGAAACACTCGCGGGCGACAGTGAAACGCTCACAGACTAACAGTGAAACGCTCGCGGGGCGACAGTGAAACGCTCACAGGCTAACAGTGAAACGTTCACAGACTAACAGTGAAACGCTCACAGACTAACAGTGAAACGCTCACAGACTAACAGTGAAACGCTCGCGGGCCAACAGTGAAACGCTCACAGACTAACAGTGAAACACTCGCGGGGCGACAGTGAAACGCTCACAGACTAACCGTGAAACGCTCGCGGGCCGACAGTGAAACGCTCATAGACTAACAGTGAAACGCTCGCGGGGCGACAGTGAAACACTCGCGGGCGACAGTGAAACGCTCACAGACTAACAGTGAAACGCTCGCGGGGCGACAGTGAAACGCTCACAGACTAACAGTGAAACGCTCGCGGGGCGACAGTGAAAAGCTCACAGACTAACAGTGAAACGTTCACAGACTAACAGTGAAACGCTCACAGACTAACAGTGAAACGCTCACAGACTAACAGTGAAACGCTCGCGGGGCGACAGTGAAACGCTCACAGACTAACAGTGAAACGCTCGCGGGCGACAGTGAAACGCTCACAGATTAACAGTGAAACGCTCGCGGGGCGACAGTGAAACGCTCACAGACTAACAGTGAAACGCTCACAGACTAACAGTGAAACGCTCGCGGGGCGACAGTGAAACGCTCACAGACTAACAGTGAAACGCTCGCGGGCGACACTGAAACGCTCACAGACTAACAGTGAAACGCTCGCGGGGCGACAGTGAAACGCTCACAGACTAACAGTGAAACGCTCACAGACTAACAGTGAAACGCTCGCGGGCGACAGTGAAACGCTCACAGATTAACAGTGAAACGCTCGCGGGGCGACAGTGAAACGCTCACAGACTAACAGTGAAACGCTCACAGACTAACAGTGAAACGCTCGCCGGGGCGACAGTGAAACGCTCACAGACTACAGTGAAACGCTCGCGGGCCGACAGTGAAACGCTCATAGACTAACAGTGAAACGCTCGCGGGGCGACAGTGAAACACTCGCGGGCGACAGTGAAAAGCTCACAGACTAACAGTGAAACGCTCGCGGGGCGACAGTGAAACGCTCACAGACTAACAGTGAAACGCTCACAGACTAACAGTGAAACGCTCACGGGGCGACAGTGAAACGCTCACAGACTAATAGTGAAACGTTCACAGACTAACAGTGAAACGCTCACAGACTAACAGTGAAACGCTCACAGACTAACAGTGAAACGCTCGCAGGGCGACAGTGAAACGCTCACAGACTAACAGTGAAACGCTCGCAGACTAACAGTGAAACGCTCACAGACTAACAGTGAAACGCTCGCGGGCCCGACAGTGAAACGCTCATAGACTAACAGTGAAACGCTCGCAGGCGACAGTAAAACACTCGCGGGCGACAGTGAAAAGCTCACAGACTAACAGTGAAACGCTCAGGGCGACAGTGAAACGCTCACAGACTAACAGTGAAACGCTCACAGACTAACAGTGAAACGCTCGCGGGGCGACAGTGAAACGCTCACAGACTAACAGTGAAACGTTCACAGACTAACAGTGAAACGCTCACAGACTAACAGTGAAACGCTCACAGACTAACAGTGAAACGCTCGCGGGGCGACAGTGAAACGCTCACAGACTACCAGTGAAACGCTCGCGGGCGACAGTGAAACGCTCACAGATTAACAGTGAAACGCTCGCGGGGCGACAGTGAAACGCTCACAGACTAACAGTGAAACGCTCACAGACTAACAGTGAAACGCTCACAGTGAAAGCTCACAGACTAACAGTGAAACGCTCGCGGGCGACACTGAAACGCTCACAGACTAACAGTGAAACGCTCACAGACTAACAGTGAAACGCTCACAGACTAACAGTGAAACGCTCGCGGGCCGACAGTGAAACGCTCATAGACTAACAGTGAAACGCTCGCAGGGCGACAATGAAACACTCGCGGACGACCGTGAAACGCTCACAGACTAACAGTGAAACGCTCGCGGGGCGACAGTGAAACGCTCACAGACTAACAGTGAAACGCTCACAGACTAACAGTGAAACGCTCGCGGGGCGACAGTGAAACGCTCACAGACTAACAGTGAAACGCTCGCGGGCGACAGTGAAACGCTCACAGACTAACAGTGAAACGCTCGCGGGGCGACACTGAAACGCTCACAGACTAACAGTGAAACGCTCACAGACTAACAGTGAAACGCTCACAGACTAACAGTGAAACGCTCGCAGGCCGACAGTGAAACGCTCATAGACTAACAGTGAAACGCTCGCAGGGCGACAGTGAAACACTTGCGGGCGACAGTGAAACGCTCACAGACTAACAGTGAAACGCTCACAGACTAACAGTGAAACGCTCGCGGGGCGACAGTGAAACGCTCACAGACTAACAGTGAAACGTTCACAGACTAACAGTGAAACGCTCACAGACTAACAGTGAAACGCTCACAGACTAACAGTGAAACGCTCGCGGGCCAACAGTGAAACGCTCACAGACTAACAGTGAAACACTCGCGGGGCGACAGTGAAACGCTCACAGACTAACCGTGAAACGCTCGCGGGCCGACAGTGAAACGCTCATAGACTAACAGTGAAACGCTCGCGGGCGACAGTGAAACACTCACAGGCGACAGTGAAACGCTCACAGACTAACAGTGAAACGCTCACAAGGGGCTAACAGTGAAACGCTCACAGACTAACAGTGAAACGCTCGCGGGCGACAGTGAAACGCTCACAGACTAACAGTGAAACGCTCACAGACTAACAGTGAAACGCTCACAGACTAACAGTGAAACGCTCACAGACTAACAGTGAAACGCTCGCGGGCTAACAGTGAAACGCTCACAGACTAACAGTGAAACGCTCGCGGGCGACAGTGAAACGCTCACAGATTAACAGTGAAACGCTCGCGGGGCGACAGTGAAACGCTCACAGACTAACAGTGAAACGCTCACAGACTAACAGTGAAACGCTCGCGGGGCGACAGTGAAACGCTCACAGACTAACAGTGAAACGCTCGCGGGGCGACAGTGAAACGCTCACAGACTAACAGTGAAACGTTCACAGACTAACAGTGAAACGCTCACAGACTAACAGTGAAACGCTCACAGACTAACAGTGAAACGCTCGCGGGCCAACAGTGAAACGCTCACAGACTAACAGTGAAACACTCGCGGGGCGACAGTGAAACGCTCACAGACTAACCGTGAAACGCTCGCGGGCCGACAGTGAAACGCTCATAGACTAACAGTGAAACGCTCGCGGGGCGACAGTGAAACACTCGCGGGCGACAGTGAAACGCTCACAGACTAACAGTGAAACGCTCGCGGGGCGACAGTGAAACGCTCACAGACTAACAGTGAAACGCTCGCGGGGCGACAGTGAAACGCTCACAGACTAACAGTGAAACGTTCACAGACTAACAGTGAAACGCTCACAGACTAACAGTGAAACGCTCACAGACTAACAGTGAAACGCTCGCGGGGCGACAGTGAAACGCTCACAGACTACCAGTGAAACGCTCGCGGGCGACAGTGAAACGCTCACAGATTAACAGTGAAACGCTCGCGGGGCGACAGTGAAACGCTCACAGACTAACAGTGAAACGCTCACAGACTAACAGTGAAACGCTCGCGGGGCGACAGTGAAACGCTCACAGACTAACAGTGAAACGCAGTGGCCTTGAAAACGCTCACAGACTAACAGTGAAACGCTCACAGACTAACAGTGAAACGCTCACAGACTAACAGTGAAACACTGGGCCGACAGTGAAACGCTCATAGACTAACAGTGAAACGCTCACAGACTCGCGGACGACAGTGAAACGCTCACAGACTAACAGTGAAACGCTCGCGGGCGACAGTGAAACGCTCACAGACTAACAGTGAAACGCTCACAGACTAACAGTGAAACGCTCAAGGGGCGACAGTGAAACGCTCACAGACTAACAGTGAAACGCTCGCGGGCGACAGTGAAACGCTCACAGACTAACAGTGAAACGCGGGCGACACTGAAACGCTCACAGACTAACAGTGAAACGCTCACAGACTAACAGTGAAACGCTCACAGACTAACAGTGAAACGCTCGCAGGCCGACAGTGAAACGCTCATAGACTAACAGTGAAACGCTGCGGGCGACAGTGAAACACTTGCGGGCGACAGTGAAACGCTCACAGACTAACAGTGAAACGCTCACAGACTAACAGTGAAACGCTCACAGACTAACAGTGAAACGCTCGCGGGCGACAGTGAAACGCTCACAGACTAACAGTGAAACGTTCACAGACTAACAGTGAAACGCTCACAGACTAACAGTGAAACGCTCACAGACTAACAGTGAAACGCGGCCAACAGTGAAACGCTCACAGACTAACAGTGAAACACTAACAGTGAAACGCTCACAGACTAACAGTGAAACGCTCGCAGGGCCGACAGTGAAACGCTCACAGACTAACAGTGAAACGCTCAAAGGCTAACAGTGAAACACTCGCGGGCGACAGTGAAACGCTCACAGACTAACAGTGAAACGCTCGCGGGCGACAGTGAAACGCTCACAGACTAACAGTGAAACGCTCGCGGGCGACAGTGAAAATCTCACAGACTAACAGTGAAACGTTCACAGACTAACAGTGAAACGCTCACAGACTAACAGTGAAACGCTCACAGACTAACAGTGAAACGCTCGCGGGCGACAGTGAAACGCTCACAGACTAACAGTGAAACACTCGCAGGGCTTACACTGAAACGCTCACAGACTAACAGTGAAACGCTCACAGACTAACAGTGAAACGCTCACAGACTAACAGTGAAACGCTCGCGGGCCGACAGTGAAACGCTCATAGACTAACAGTGAAACGCCGCAGGGCGACAATGAAACACTCACGGACTAACAGTGAAACGCTCACAGACTAACAGTGAAACGCTCGCGGGCGACAGTGAAACGCTCACAGACTAACAGTGAAACGCTCACAGACTAACAGTGAAACGCTCGCGGGCGACAGTGAAACGCTCACAGACTAACAGTGAAACGCTCGCAAGGGGCGACAGTGAAACGCTCACAGACTAACAGTGAAACGCTCGCGGGGCGACACTGAAACGCTCACAGACTAACAGTGAAACGCTCACAGACTAACAGTGAAACGCTCACAGACTAACAGTGAAACGCTCGCAGGCCGACAGTGAAACGCTCATAGACTAACAGTGAAACGCTCGCAGGGCGACAGTGAAACACTCTTGCGGGCGACAGTGAAACGCTCACAGACTAACAGTGAAACGCTCACAGACTAACAGTGAAACGCTCGCGGGGCGACAGTGAAACGCTCACAGACTAACAGTGAAACGTTCACAGACTAACAGTGAAACGCTCACAGACTAACAGTGAAACGCTCACAGACTAACAGTGAAACGCTCGCGGGCCAACAGTGAAACGCTCACAGACTAACAGTGAAACACTCGCGGGGCGACAGTGAAACGCTCACAGACTAACCGTGAAACGCTCGCGGGCCGACAGTGAAACGCTCATAGACTAACAGTGAAACGCTCGCGGGGCGACAGTGAAACACTCGCGGGCGACAGTGAAACGCTCACAGACTAACAGTGAAACGCTCGCGGGCGACAGTGAAACGCTCACAGACTAACAGTGAAACGCTCGCGGGGCGACAGTGAAACGCTCACAGACTAACAGTGAAACGTTCACAGACTAACAGTGAAACGCTCACAGACTAACAGTGAAACGCTCACAGACTAACAGTGAAACGCTCGCGGGGCGACAGTGAAACGCTCACAGACTAACAGTGAAACGCTCGCGGGCGACAGTGAAACGCTCACAGATTAACAGTGAAACGCTCGCGGGGCGACAGTGAAACGCTCACAGACTAACAGTGAAACGCTCACAGACTAACAGTGAAACGCTCGCGGGAACAGTGAAACGCTCACAGACTAACAGTGAAACGCTCACGGGCGACAGTGAAACGCTCACAGACTAACAGTGAAACGTTCACAGACTAACAGTGAAACGCTCACAGACTAACAGTGAAACGCTCACAGACTAACAGTGAAACGCTCACAGACAACAGTGAAACGCTCACAGACTAACAGTGAAACACTCGCAGGGCGACAGTGAAACGCTCACAGACTAACAGTGAAACGCTCGCGGGCCGACAGTGAAACGCTCATAGACTAACAGTGAAACGCTCGCGGGGCGACAGTGAAACACTCACAGGCGACAGTGAAACGCTCACAGACTAACAGTGAAACGCTCGCGGGGCGACAGTGAAACGCTCACAGACTAACAGTGAAACGCTCGCGGGGCGACAGTGAAACGCTCACAGACTAACAGTGAAACGTTCACAGACTAACAGTGAAACGCTCACAGACTAACAGTGAAACGCTCACAGACTAACAGTGAAACGCTCGCGGGCGACAGTGAAACGCTCACAGACTACCAGTGAAACGCTCATGGGCTAACAGTGAAACGCTCACAGATTAACAGTGAAACGCTCGCAAGGGGCGACAGTGAAACGCTCACAGACTAACAGTGAAACGCTCACAGACTAACAGTGAAACGCCGCGGGCGACAGTGAAACGCTCACAGACTAACAGTGAAACGCTCACGGGCGACACTGAAACGCTCACAGACTAACAGTGAAACGCTCACAGACTAACAGTGAAACGCTCACAGACTAACAGTGAAACGCTCGCGGGCCGACAGTGAAACGCTCATAGACTAACAGTGAAACGCTCGCGGGGCGACAATGAAACACTCGCGGACGACAGTGAAACGCTCACAGACTAACAGTGAAACGCTCGCGGGGCGACAGTGAAACGCTCACAGACTAACAGTGAAACGCTCACAGACTAACAGTGAAACGCTCGCGGGGCGACAGTGAAACGCTCACAGACTAACAGTGAAACGCTCGCGGGCGACAGTGAAACGCTCACAGACTAACAGTGAAACGCCGGGGCGACACTGAAACGCTCACAGACTAACAGTGAAACGCTCACAGACTAACAGTGAAACGCTCACAGACTAACAGTGAAACGCTCGCAGGCCGACAGTGAAACGCTCATAGACTAACAGTGAAACGCTCGCGGGGCGACAGTGAAACACTTGCGGGGGCGACAGTGAAACGCTCACAGACTAACAGTGAAACGCTCACAGACTAACAGTGAAACGCTCGCGGGGCGACAGTGAAACGCTCACAGACTAACAGTGAAACGTTCACAGACTAACAGTGAAACGCTCACAGACTAACAGTGAAACGCTCACAGACTAACAGTGAAACGCTCGCGGGGCAACAGTGAAACGCTCACAGACTAACAGTGAAAACGCGGGGCGACAGTGAAACGCTCACAGACTAAGTGAAACGCTCGCGGGCCGACAGTGAAACGCTCACAGACTAACAGTGAAACGCTCGCGGGCGACAGTGAAACACTCGTGGGGCGACAGTGAAACGCTCACAGACTAACAGTGAAACGCTCAGTAACAGTGAAACGCTCACAGACTAACAGTGAAACGGCGGGCGACAGTGAAAATCTCACAGACTAACAGTGAAACGTTCAGACTAACAGTGAAACGCTCACAGCAGGGCAACAGTGAAACGCTCACAGACTAACAGTGAAACGCTCGCAGGGCGACAGTGAAACGCTCACAGACTAACAGTGAAACGCTCAAAGCTAACAGTGAAACACTCGCGGGCAACAGTAAACGCTCACAGACTAACAGTGAAACGCTCGCGGGCCGACAGTGAAACGCTCGCGGGCGACAGTGAAACGCTCACAGACTAACAGTGAAACGCTCACAGACTAACAGTGAAACGCTCGGGGGACAGTGAAACACTAACAGTAAAACGCTCACAGACTAACAGTAAAACGCTCGCAGGGCGACAGTGAAACGCTCACAGACTAACAGTGAAACGCTCACAGACTAACAGTGAAACGCTCGGGCGACAGTGAAACGCTCACAGACTAACAGTGAAATGCTTGCGGGCGACAGTGAAACGCTCACAGACTAACAGTGAAACGCTCACAGACTAACAGTGAAACGCTCGCGGGGCGACAGTGAAACGCTCACAGACTAACAGTGAAACGCTCACAGACTAACAGTGAAACGCTCGCGGGCGACAGTGAAACGCTCACAGACTAACAGTGAAACGCTCACGGGCGACAGTGAAACGCTCACAGACTAACAGTGAAACGGGGCGACAGTGAAACGCTCACAGACTAACAGTGAAACGCTCACAGACTAACAGTGAAACGCTCACGGGCTAACAGTGAAACGCTCACAGACTAACAGTGAAACGCTCGCGGGCGACAGTGAAACGCTCACAGATTAACAGTGAAACGCTCGCGGGGCGACAGTGAAACGCTCACAGACTAACAGTGAAACGCTCACAGACTAACAGTGAAACGCTCGCGAGGCGACAGTGAAACGCTCACAGACTAACAGTGAAACGCTCGCGGGCGACAGTGAAACGCTCACAGACTAACAGTGAAACGCTCGCGGGCGACAGTGAAACGCTCACAGATTAACAGTGAAACGCTCGCGGGGCGACAGTGAAACGCTCACAGACTAACAGTGAAACGCTCACAGACTAACAGTGAAAGTGAAACGCTCACAGACTAACAGTGAAACGCTCGCGGGCCGACAGTGAAACGCTCATAGACTAACAGTGAAACGCTCGCGGGCGACAGTGAAACACTAACGCGGGCGACAGTGAAACGCTCACAGACTAACAGTGAAACGCTCACAGACTAACAGTGAAACGCTCGCGGGGCGACAGTGAAACGCTCACAGACTAACAGTGAAACGCTCGCGGGCCGACAGTGAAACGCTCATAGACTAACAGTGAAACGCTCGCGGGGCGACAGTGAAACACTCGCGGGCGACAGTGAAAAGCTCACAGACTAACAGTGAAACGCTCGCGGGGCGACAGTGAAACGCTCACAGACTAACAGTGAAACGCTCACAGACTAACAGTGAAACGCTCACGGGGCGACAGTGAAACGCTCACAGACTAATAGTGAAACGTTCACAGACTAACAGTGAAACGCTCACAGACTAACAGTGAAACGCTCACAGACTAACAGTGAAACGCTCGCGGGGCGACAGTGAAACGCTCACAGACTAACAGTGAAACGCTCGCAGACTAACAGTGAAACGCTCACAGACTAACAGTGAAACGCTCGCGGGCCGACAGTGAAACGCTCATAGACTAACAGTGAAACGCTCGCGGGGCGACAGTAAAACGCGCGGGCGACAGTGAAAAGCTCACAGACTAATAGTGAAACGTTCACAGACTAACAGTGAAACGCTCACAGACTAACAGTGAAACGCTCACAGACTAACAGTGAAACGCTCGCGGGGTGACAGTGAAACGCTCACAGACTAACAGTGAAACGCTCGCAGACTAACAGTGAAACGCTCGCGGGCCGACAGTGAAACGCTCATAGACTAACAGTGAAACGCTCGCGGGGCGACAGTAAAACACTCGCGGGCGACAGTGAAAAGCTCTCAGACTAACAGTGAAACGCTCGCGGGGCGACAGTGAAACGCTCACAGACTAACAGTGAAACGCTCACAGACTAACAGTGAAACGCTCGCGGGGCGACAGTGAAACGCTCACAGACTAACAGTGAAACGTTCACAGACTAACAGTGAAACGCTCACAGACTAACAGTGAAACGCTCACAGACTAACAGTGAAACGCTCGCGGGGCGACAGTGAAACGCTCACAGACTACCAGTGAAACGCTCGCGGGCGACAGTGAAACGCTCACAGATTAACAGTGAAACGCTCGGGGCGACAGTGAAACGCTCACAGACTAACAGTGAAACGCTCACAGACTAACAGTGAAACGCTCGCGGGCGACAGTGAAACGCTCACAGACTAACAGTGAAACGCTCGCGGGCGAACTGAAACACTCACAGACTAACAGTGAAACGCTCACAGACTAACAGTGAAACGCTCACAGACTAACAGTGAAACGCTCGCGGGCCGACAGTGAAACGCTCATAGACTAACAGTGAAACAAAGGGGCGACAATGAAACACTCGGGGCGACAGTGAAACGCTCACAGACTAACAGTGAAACGCTCGCGGGCGACAGTGAAACGCTCACAGACTAACAGTGAAACGCTCACAGACTAACAGTGAAACGCTCGCGGGCGACAGTGAAACGCTCACAGACTAACAGTGAAACGCTCGCGGGCGACAGTGAAACGCTCACAGACTAACAGTGAAACGCTCGCGGGCGACACTGAAACGCTCACAGACTAACAGTGAAACGCTCACAGACTAACAGCTGAAACGCTCACAGACTAACAGTGAAACGCTCACAGACTAACAGTGAAACGCTCACAGACTAACAGTGAAACGGCGGGCGACAGTGAAACGCTCACAGACTAACAGTGAAACGCTCGCGGGCGACAGTGAAACGCTCACAGATTAACAGTGAAACGCTCGCGGGGCGACAGTGAAACGCTCACAGACTAACAGTGAAACGCTCACAGACTAACAGTGAAACGCTCGCGGGCGACAGTGAAACGCTCACAGACTAACAGTGAAACGCTCACAGGGCGACAGTGAAACGCTCACAGACTAACAGTGAAACGCTCACAGACTAACAGTGAAACGCTCACAGACTAACAGTGAAACGCTCACAGACTAACAGTGAAACGCTCAACAGTGAAACGCTCACAGACTAACAGTGAAACACTCGCGGGCGACAGTGAAACGCTCACAGACTAACCGTGAAACGCTCGCGGGCCGACAGTGAAACGCTCATAGACTAACAGTGAAACGCTCGCGGGGCGACAGTGAAACACTCGCGGGCGACAGTGAAACGCTCACAGACTAACAGTGAAACGCTCGCGGGGCGACAGTGAAACGCTCACAGACTAACAGTGAAACGCTCGCGGGGCGACAGTGAAACGCTCACAGACTAACAGTGAAACGTTCACAGACTAACAGTGAAACGCTCACAGACTAACAGTGAAACGCTCACAGACTAACAGTGAAACGCTCGCGGGGCGACAGTGAAACGCTCACAGACTACCAGTGAAACGCTCGCGGGCGACAGTGAAACGCTCACAGATTAACAGTGAAACGCTCGCGGGGCGACAGTGAAACGCTCACAGACTAACAGTGAAACGCTCACAGACTAACAGTGAAACGCTCGCGGGGCGACAGTGAAACGCTCACAGACTAACAGTGAAACGCTCGCGGGCGACACTGAAACGCTCACAGACTAACAGTGAAACGCTCACAGACTAACAGTGAAACGCTCACAGACTAACAGTGAAACGCTCGCGGGCCGACAGTGAAACGCTCATAGACTAACAGTGAAACGCTCGCGGGGCGACAATGAAACACTCGCGGACGACAGTGAAACGCTCACAGACTAACAGTGAAACGCTCGCGGGGCGACAGTGAAACGCTCACAGACTAACAGTGAAACGCTCACAGACTAACAGTGAAACGCTCGCGGGCGACAGTGAAACGCTCACAGACTAACAGTGAAACGCTCGCGGGCGACAGTGAAACGCTCACAGACTAACAGTGAAAGTCGCGGGCGACACTGAAACGCTCACAGACTAACAGTGAAACGCTCACAGACTAACAGTGAAACGCTCACAGACTAACAGTGAAACGCTCGCAGGCCGACAGTGAAACGCTCATAGACTAACAGTGAAACGCTCGCGGGGCGACAGTGAAACACTTGCGGGCGACAGTGAAACGCTCACAGACTAACAGTGAAACGCTCACAGACTAACAGTGAAACGCTCGCGGGGCGACAGTGAAACGCTCACAGACTAACAGTGAAACGTTCACAGACTAACAGTGAAACGCTCACAGACTAACAGTGAAACGCTCACAGACTAACAGTGAAACGCTCGCGGGCCAACAGTGAAACGCTCACAGACTAACAGTGAAACACTCGCGGGGCGACAGTGAAACGCTCACAGACTAACCGTGAAACGCTCGCGGGCCGACAGTGAAACGCTCATAGACTAACAGTGAAACGCTCGCGGGGCGACAGTGAAACACTCGCGGGCGACAGTGAAACGCTCACAGACTAACAGTGAAACGCTCGCGGGGCGACAGTGAAACGCTCACAGACTAACAGTGAAACGCTCGCGGGGCGACAGTGAAAATCTCACAGACTAACAGTGAAACGTTCACAGACTAACAGTGAAACGCTCACAGACTAACAGTGAAACGCTCACAGACTAACAGTGAAACGCTCGCGGGGCGACAGTGAAACGCTCATAGACTTACAGTGAAACGCTCGCGGGGCGACAGTGAAACACTCGCGGGCAACAGTAAAACGCTCACAGACTAACAGTGAAACGCTCGCGGGCCGACAGTGGAACGCTCGCGGGGCGACAGTGAAACGCTCACAGACTAACAGTGAAACGCTCACAGACTAACAGTGAAACGCTTGCGGGGGGACAGTGAAACACTCGCGGGCGACAGTAAAACGCTCACAGACTAACAGTAAAACGCTCGCAGGGCGACAGTGAAACGCTCACAGACTAACAGTGAAACGCTCACAGACTAACAGTGAAACGCTCACAGCTTATGGGCGACAGTGAAACGCTCACAGACTAACAGTGAAATGCTTGCGGGGCGACAGTGAAACGCTCACAGACTAACAGTGAAACGCTCGCGGGCCGACAGTGAAACGCTCACAGCTCACAGACTAACAGTGAAACGCTCACAGACTAACAGTGAAACGCTCGCGGGGCGACAGTGAAACGCTCACAGACTAACAGTGAAACGCTTGCGGGGCGACAGTAAAACGCTCACAGACTAACAGTGAAATGCTCGCGGGGCGACAGTGAAACGCTCACAGACTAACAGTGAAACGCTCACAGACTAACAGTGAAACGCTCGCGGGGCGACAGTGAAACGCTCACAGACTAACAGTGAAACGCTCGCGGGCGACAGTGAAACGCTCACAGATTAACAGTGAAACGCTCGCGGGGCGACAGTGAAACGCTCACAGACTAACAGTGAAACGCTCACAGACTAACAGTGAAACGCTCGCGGGGCGACAGTGAAACGCTCACAGACTAACAGTGAAACGCTCGCGGGCGACACTGAAACGCTCACAGACTAACAGTGAAACGCTCGCGGGGCGACAGTGAAACGCTCACAGATTAACAGTGAAACGCTCGCGGGGCGACAGTGAAACGCTCACAGACTAACAGTGAAACGCTCACAGACTAACAGTGAAACGCTCGCGGGGCGACAGTGAAACGCTCACAGACTAACAGTGAAACGCTCGCGGGCCGACAGTGAAACGCTCATAGACTAACAGTGAAACGCTCGCGGGGCGACAGTGAAACACTCGCGGGCGACAGTGAAACGCTCACAGACTAACAGTGAAACGCTCACAGACTAACAGTGAAACGCTCGCGGGGCGACAGTGAAACGCTCACAGACTAACAGTGAAACGCTCGCGGGCCGACAGTGAAACGCTCATAGACTAACAGTGAAACGCTCGCGGGGCGACAGTGAAACACTCGCGGGCGACAGTGAAAAGCTCACAGACTAACAGTGAAACGCTCGCGGGGCGACAGTGAAACGCTCACAGACTAACAGTGAAACGCTCACAGACTAACAGTGAAACGCTCACGGGGCGACAGTGAAACGCTCACAGACTAATAGTGAAACGTTCACAGACTAACAGTGAAACGCTCACAGACTAACAGTGAAACGCTCACAGACTAACAGTGAAACGCTCGCGGGGCGACAGTGAAACGCTCACAGACTAACAGTGAAACGCTCGCAGACTAACAGTGAAACGCTCACAGACTAACAGTGAAACGCTCGCGGGCCGACAGTGAAACGCTCATAGACTAACAGTGAAACGCTCGCGGGGCGACAGTAAAACACTCGCGGGCGACAGTGAAAAGCTCACAGACTAATAGTGAAACGTTCACAGACTAACAGTGAAACGCTCACAGACTAACAGTGAAACGCTCACAGACTAACAGTGAAACGCTCGCGGGGTGACAGTGAAACGCTCACAGACTAACAGTGAAACGCTCGCAGACGCGGGCCGACAGTGAAACGCTCATAGACTAACAGTGAAACGCTCGCGGGCGACAGTAAAACACTCGCGGGCGACAGTGAAAGCTCTCAGACTAACAGTGAAACGCTCGCGGGGCGACAGTGAAACGCTCACAGACTAACAGTGAAACGCTCACAGACTAACAGTGAAACGCTCGCGGGGCGACAGTGAAACGCTCACAGACTAACAGTGAAACGTTCACAGACTAACAGTGAAACGCTCACAGACTAACAGTGAAACGCTCACAGACTAACAGTGAAACGCATCTGGGCGACAGTGAAAAACAGACTACCAGTGAAACGCTCGCGGGCGACAGTGAAACGCTCACAGATTAACAGTGAAACGCTCAAGGGGCGACAGTGAAACGCTCACAGACTAACAGTGAAACGCTCACAGACTAACAGTGAAACGCTCGCGGGGCGACAGTGAAACGCTCACAGACTAACAGTGAAACGCTCGCGGGCGACACTGAAACACTCACAGACTAACAGTGAAACGCTCACAGACTAACAGTGAAACGCTCACAGACTAACAGTGAAACGCTCGCGGGCCGACAGTGAAACGCTCATAGACTAACAGTGAAACGCTCGCGGGGCGACAATGAAACACTCGCGGACGACAGTGAAACGCTCACAGACTAACAGTGAAACGCTCGCGGGGCGACAGTGAAACGCTCACAGACTAACAGTGAAACGCTCACAGACTAACAGTGAAACGCTCGCGGGCGACAGTGAAACGCTCACAGACTAACAGTGAAACGCTCGCGGGCGACAGTGAAACGCTCACAGACTAACAGTGAAACGCTCGCGGGCGACAGTGAAACGCTCACAGACTAACAGTGAAACGCTCACAGACTAACAGTGAAACGCTCACAGGGCGACAGTGAAACACTCACAGACTAACAGTGAAACGCTCACAGACTAACAGTGAAACGCTCACAGACTAACAGTGAAACGCTCGCGGGCCGACAGTGAAACGCTCATAGACTAACAGTGAACAGTGAAACGCTCACAGACTAACAGTGAAACGCTCGCGGGCGACAGTGAAACGCTCACAGACTAACAGTGAAACGCTCACAGACTAACAGTGAAACGCTCGCGGGCGACAGTGAAACGCTCACAGACTAACAGTGAAACGCCGCGGGCGACAGTGAAACGCTCACAGACTAACAGTGAAACGCTCGCGGGCGACACTGAAACGCTCACAGACTAACAGTGAAACGCTCACAGACTAACAGTGAAACGCTCACGGGGCGACAGTGAAACGCTCACAGACTAACAGTGAAACGTTCACAGACTAACAGTGAAACGCTCACAGACTAACAGTGAAACGCTCACAGACTAACAGTGAAACGCTCGCGGGCGACAGTGAAACGCTCACAGACTAACAGTGAAACGCTCGCAGACTAACAGTGAAACGCTCACAGACTAACAGTGAAACGCTCGCGGGCCGACAGTGAAACGCTCATAGACTAACAGTGAAACGCTCGCGGGCGACAGTAAAACACTCGCGGGCGACAGTGAAACGCTCACAGACTAACAGTGAAACGTTCACAGACTAACAGTGAAACGCTCACAGACTAACAGTGAAACGCTCACAGACTAACAGTGAAACAGTGAAACGCTCACAGACTAACAGTGAAACGCTCGCAGACTAACAGTGAAACGCTCGCGGGCCGACAGTGAAACGCTCATAGACTAACAGTGAAACGCTCGCGGGCGACAGTAAAACAGTGAAAGCTCACAGACTAACAGTGAAACGCTCGCGGGCGACAGTGAAACGCTCACAGACTAACAGTGAAACGCTCACAGACTAACAGTGAAACGCTCGCGGGGCGACAGTGAAACGCTCACAGACTAACAGTGAAACGTTCACAGACTAACAGTGAAACGCTCACAGACTAACAGTGAAACGCTCACAGACTAACAGTGAAACGCTCGCGGGCGACAGTGAAACGCTCACAGACTAACAGTGAAAGTGAAAGTGAAACGCTCACAGATTAACAGTGAAACGCTCGCGGGCGACAGTGAAACGCTCACAGACTAACAGTGAAACGCTCACAGACTAACAGTGAAACGCTCGCGGGCGACAGTGAAACGCTCACAGACTAACAGTGAAACGCCGCGGGCGACAGTGAAACACTCACAGACTAACAGTGAAACGCTCACAGACTAACAGTGAAACGCTCACAGACAGTGAAACGCTCGCGGGCGACAGTGAAACGCTCACAGACTAACAGTGAAACGCATGCGGGCGACACTGAAACGCTCACAGACTAACAGTGAAACGCTCACAGACTAACAGTGAAACGCTCACAGACTAACAGTGAAACGCGGGGCGACAGTGAAACGCTCACAGACTAACAGTGAAACGCTCGCGGGCGACAGTGAAACGCTCACAGACTAACAGTGAAACGCTCACAGACTAACAGTGAAACGCTCACAGACTAACAGTGAAACGCTCACAGACTAACAGTGAAACGCTCACAGACTAACAGTGAAACGCTCGCAGGCCGACAGTGAAACGCTCATAGACTAACAGTGAAACGCTCGCGGGGCGACAGTGGCCACAGGCTAACAGTGAAACGCTCACAGACTAACAGTGAAACGCTCACAGACTAACAGTGAAACGCTCACAGACTAACAGTGAAACGCTCACAGACTAACAGTGAAACGCTCACAGACTAACAGTGAAACGCTCACAGACTAACAGTGAAACGCTCGCGGGCCAACAGTGAAACGCTCACAGACTAACAGTGAAACACTCGCGGGCGACAGTGAAACGCTCACAGACTAACCGTGAAACGCGGGCCGACAGTGAAACACATAGACTAACAGTGAAACGCTCAAGGGGCGACAGTGAAACACTCGCGGGCGACAGTGAAACGCTCACAGACTAACAGTGAAACGCTCGCGGGCGACAGTGAAACGCTCACAGACTAACAGTGAAACGCTCGCTGGGCGACAGTGAAAATCTCACAGACTAACAGTGAAACGTTCACAGACTAACAGTGAAACGCTCACAGACTAACAGTGAAACGCTCACAGACTAACAGTGAAACGCTCGCGGGCGACAGTGAAACGCTCATAGACTTACAGTGAAACGCTCGCGGGCGACAGTGAAACACTCAAGGCAACAGTAAAACGCTCACAGACTAACAGTGAAACGCTCGCGGGCCGACAGTGGAACGGGGCGACAGTGAAACGCTCACAGACTAACAGTGAAACGCTCACAGACTAACAGTGAAACGCTTGCGGGGGACAGTGAAACACTCAAGGGCGACAGTAAAACGCTCACAGACTAACAGTAAAACGCTCGCAGGGCGACAGTGAAACGCTCACAGACTAACAGTGAAACGCCACAGACTAACAACAGTGAAACGCTCACAGACTAACAGTGAAATGCTTGCGGGGCGACAGTGAAACGCTCACAGACTAACAGTGAAACGCTCGCGGGCCGACAGTGGAACGCTCGCGGGGCGACAGTGAAACGCTCACAGACTAACAGTGAAACGCTCACAGACTAACAGTGAAACGCTCGCGGGGCGACAGTGAAACGCTCACAGACTAACAGTGAAACGCTTGCAGGGCGACAGTAAAACGCTCACAGACTAACAGTGAAATGCTCGCGGGCGACAGTGAAACGCTCACAGACTAACAGTGAAACGCTCACAGACTAACAGTGAAACGCTCGCGGGCGACAGTGAAACGCTCACAGACTAACAGTGAAACGCTCGCGGGCGACAGTGAAACGCTCACAGATTAACAGTGAAACGCTCGCGGGGCGACAGTGAAACGCTCACAGACTAACAGTGAAACGCTCACAGACTAACAGTGAAACGCTCGCGGGGCGACAGTGAAACGCTCACAGACTAACAGTGAAACGCTCGCGGGCGACACTGAAACGCTCACAGACTAACAGTGAAACGCTCGCGGGCGACAGTGAAACGCTCACAGATTAACAGATTAAACGTGGGCGACAGTGAAACGCTCACAGACTAACAGTGAAACGCTCACAGACTAACAGTGCGACAGTGAAACGCTCACAGACTAACAGTGAAACGCTCGCGGGCCCGACAGTGAAACGCTCATAGACTAACAGTGAAACGCTCGCGGGGCGACAGTGAAACACTCGCGGGCGACAGTGAAACGCTCACAGACTAACAGTGAAACGCTCACAGACTAACAGTGAAACGCTCGCGGGGCGACAGTGAAACGCTCACAGACTAACAGTGAAACGCTCGCGGGCCGACAGTGAAACGCTCATAGACTAACAGTGAAACGCTCGCGGGGCGACAGTGAAACACTCGCGGGCGACAGTGAAAAGCTCACAGACTAACAGTGAAACGCTCGCGGGGCGACAGTGAAACGCTCACAGACTAACAGTGAAACGCTCACAGACTAACAGTGAAACGCTCACGGGGCGACAGTGAAACGCTCACAGACTAATAGTGAAACGTTCACAGACTAACAGTGAAACGCTCACAGACTAACAGTGAAACGCTCACAGACTAACAGTGAAACGCTCGCGGGGCGACAGTGAAACGCTCACAGACTAACAGTGAAACGCTCGCAGACTAACAGTGAAACGCTCACAGACTAACAGTGAAACGCTCGCGGGCCGACAGTGAAACGCTCATAGACTAACAGTGAAACGCTCGCGGGGCGACAGTAAAACACTCGCGGGCGACAGTGAAAAGCTCACAGACTAATAGTGAAACGTTCACAGACTAACAGTGAAACGCTCACAGACTAACAGTGAAACGCTCACAGACTAACAGTGAAACGCTCGCGGGTGACAGTGAAACGCCACAGACTAACAGTGAAACGCCGCAGACTAACAGTGAAACGCTCGCGGGCCGACAGTGAAACGCTCATAGACTAACAGTGAAACGCTCGAAGGGCGACAGTAAAACACTCGCGGGCGACAGTGAAAAGCTCTCAGACTAACAGCTCGCGGGCGACAGTGAAACGCTCACAGACTAACAGTGAAACGCTCACAGACTAACAGTGAAACGCTCGCGGGCGACAGTGAAACGCTCACAGACTAACAGTGAAACGTTCACAGACTAACAGTGAAACGCTCACAGACTAACAGTGAAACGCTCACAGACTAACAGTGAAACGCTCGCGGGGCGACAGTGAAACGCTCACAGACTACCAGTGAAACGCTCGCGGGGCGACAGTGAAACGCTCACAGATTAACAGTGAAACGCTCGACAGTGGCTCACAGCTAACAGTGAAACGCTCACAGACTAACAGTGAAACGCTCACAGACACAACTAACAGTGAAACGCTCACAGACTACACAGTCACAGAAACGCTCAGCAGGAAACGCGACAGTGAAACGCTCACAGACTAACAGTGAAACGCTCGCGGGCGACAATGAAACACTCACAGACTAACAGTGAAACGCTCACAGACTAACAGTGAAACGACAGTGAAACGCTCACAGACTAACAGTGAAACGCTCACAGACTAACAGTGAAACGCTCGCGGGCGACAGTGAAACGCTCACAGACTAACAGTGAAACGCGGGCGACAGACGCTCACAGACAGTGAAACGGACACTGAAACGCTCACAGACTAACAGTGAAACTAACAGTGAAACGCTCGCGGGCGACACTGAAACACTCACAGACTAACAGTGAAACGCTCACAGACTAACAGTGAAACGCTCACAGACTAACGCTCGCGGGCGACAGTGAAACGCTCACAGACTAACAGTGAAACGCTCGGGGCGACATGACTAACAGTGAAACGCTCACAGACTAACAGTGAAACGCAGCGACAGTGGCTCACAGACTAACAGTGAAACGCTCACAGACTAACACAGTGAAACGCTCACAGACTAACAGTGAAACGCTCGCGGGCGACAGTGAAACGCTCACAGACTAACAGTGAAACGCTCGCGGGCGACACTGAAACGCTCACAGACTAACAGTGAAACGCTCACAGACTAACAGTGAAACGCTCGCGGGCGACAGTGAAACGCTCACAGACTAACAGTGAAACGCTCACAGACTAACAGTGAAACGCTCACAGACTAACAGTGAAACGCTCACAGACAGACGCTCGCGGGCGACAGTGAAACGCTCACAGACTAACAGTGAAACGCTCGCAGACTAACAGTGAAACGCTCACAGACTAACAGTGAAAACGGGCGACAGTGAAACGCTCACAGGCTAACAGTGAAACGCTCACAGGGCGACAGTGAAACGCTCACAGACTAACAGTGAAACGCTCACTGGGCTCACAGACTAACAGTGAAACGCTCACAGACTAACAGTGAAACGCTCACAGACTAACAGTGAAACGCTCACAGACTAACAGTGAAACGCTCACAGACTAACAGTGAAACAGACTAACAGTGAAACGCGGGCGACAGTGAAACGCTCACAGACTAACAGTGAAACGCTCGCGGGGACAGAAACGCTCACAGACTAACAGTGAAACGCTGAAACGCTCACAGACTAACAGTGAAACGCTCACAGACTAACAGTGAAACGCTCACGGGCGACAGTGAAACGCTCACAGACTAATAGTGAAACGTTCACAGACTAACAGTGAAACGCTCACAGACTAACAGTGAAACGCTCACAGACTAACAGTGAAACGCTCGCGGGCGACAGTGAAACGCTCACAGACTAACAGTGAAACGCTCGCAGACTAACAGTGAAACGCTCACAGACTAACAGTGAAACGCTCGCGGGCCGACAGTGAAACGCTCATAGACTAACAGTGAAACGCTCGCGGGGCGACAGTAAAACACTCGGGCGACAGTGAAAAGCTCACAGACTAATAGTGAAACGTTCACAGACTAACAGTGAAACGCTCACAGACTAACAGTGAAACGCTCACAGACTAACAGTGAAACGCTCGCGGGGTGACAGTGAAACGCTCACAGACTAACAGTGAAACGCTCGCAGACTAACAGTGAAACGCTCGCGGGCCGACAGTGAAACGCTCATAGACTAACAGTGAAACGCCGCGGGCGACAGTAAAACACTCGCGGGCGACAGTGAAAAGCTCACAGACTAACAGTGAAACGCTCACGGGCGACAGTGAAACGCTCACAGACTAACAGTGAAACGCTCACAGACTAACAGTGAAACGCCAAGGGGCGACAGTGAAACGCTCACAGACTAACAGTGAAACGCTCACAGACTAACAGTGAAACGCTCACAGACTAACAGTGAAACGCTCACAGACTAACAGTGAAACGCTCACGGGCGACAGTGAAACGCTCACAGACTAACA